>NC_091978.1:88244601-88544601 GCF_044704955.1 Pristiophorus japonicus | reverse complement strand
CACTCCTAAAAAAAAAACACCCTTGGCCCCTCTGTCCTTGAAAACTACCATCCCATCTCCAAACTCTCTTTCCTCTCTAAAGTCCTTGAACTTGTACAAAAGCAAAATACTGCGGATGCTGGAATCTGAAATAAAAACAGAAAATGCTGGAAATCTCAGCAGGTCAGGCAGCATCTATGGAGAGCTGTGGGGTTGACCCGAAACGTTAACTCTGTTTTTCTCACCATAGGTTGTGCCTGACCCACTGAGATTTCCAGCAGTTTCTGTTTTTATTCCTTGAGCATGTAGTCACCTCCCAAATCCATGCCCATCTTTCCCACAACCCCATGTTGGAATCCCTCCAATCAGATTTCCGCTCTGACGCAGCATTGAAAAAAACCTTATCAAAATCATGACATCCTGCGTGACTGAGACCATGGTAAACTATCCTTCCTCATCTTTCTTGACCCATCAGCAGCCTTTGACATGTTTGATCACGCCATCCTCCTCCAACGTGTTTCCTCCGTCATCCAGCTAGGTGGGACTGCCCTCATCTGGTTCCATTCCTATCTATCCCATTTGTAGCCAGAGAATCACCTGCAATGGCTTCTATTCCCTCGCCAGCACCCTTACCTCTAGAGTATCCCAAAAATCTATCCTTGGCCGCCTCCTATTTCATATCTACTTGCTGGCCCTTGGAAATAACATCCAAAAACACAACATCAGGTTCCACACCACTGCTGACGACACCAAGCTCTACCACACCACCAATTATTTCGATCCCTCCACTGTCTCTGATTTATCATGCTGATTTTCCGATATTCAGTCCTGGGTGATCAGAAATTTCCTCAAACTAAATATTGGGAAAACCAAAATCATTGGGGCCAAAATTCAGGCATGCCAAAAAGTTGGCGCACCAAAGATTTTTTACCTGGTTTTACCATCAGGAGCAATGAGGCGGCCTTCCGAATGATTCTCTACACTTTGAAATCTTTTCAGCATCGGACCAGAAGTCGGTCATAGTGGCGGCGGAAGTGCGGTGGTAAGTCCCGCTGAGGGGCGGAAGTTGGGGCGGCACCAAGTCTCCAGCACTGTTACTCAGTGGCGGAGCGGTGGTGACATCACTGCGCGTGTGCATCACCACTCCATTAAAGGGGAGAGAATCAGGGATTTTTTAGCTTCAGCCACCAGGCCAGTGGCCTGAGACCGAAGAAGGGGGTGCCAGGATGTCTGTTGGCGGTCCGGCCAAACCCGAAGCCATAATTGGCCAGCCGATTGGGAAGTTGGCCGGCAAAAATAAAAACATGGCGGCCGCGACAGTACGCCCTCCTCTTGAAGGGCCGCCGTGCTGCCGGGCCACACACACACACAAGATAAGGTGTACTGACAGAAAAAGCTATCGGGGGCATGACGCGACGGATCAGCGATTTTTAAAGATGAATTTGTGGCAGACTGTTCTGGAGGTGCAGGAGATCAGCGGTGCGCGTTTTGATGATGCGCTTGCGGTGGTTGGCAGCAGCATGGCGGAAGTGGGAGAGGCTGAAAAATCCCCGAGCTTTGGGTCGGGGCGGCCTATCGACTGCAACGCGGCGGCCACTCGATTCTGCTGCATGGCCCCTGCAAAACAGCTGTAACGGGCCATATTCGGACCCTGAATTTTAGCCCCATTGTCTTTGGTCTCTGCCTCGAACTCTATTCCCTAGCCACAGAGCCCATCCCTCTCCCTGGCCACTGTCCGTGGCTGAACAGCATTGTTTGCAATCATGGCATCCTATTTGACCTTGAGATGAGCTTCCAACCCTATATATGCTCCATCACCAAGACTGCATACTTCCACCTCCATAATATTGCCCGTCTCTGCCATTGCCTCAGCTCATCTGCTGCTGAAGCCCTCATCCGAGCCTTTGTTACCTCCAAACTTGACTATTCCTGTCATGTATGTAACCACAATGTAACACCACTGTATACACTCAACTAGATGCACACCTTGACCACAAGAGGTGAACTTGTGGGAGACCTGCCTTACCTGATCACACAGGTATAAAAAGGGAGGTCCCACGCAGGGTCATCGTCTTTGGAGTCCTGTGAATAAAGAGTAAGGTCACAGAGTGACCTTGTCCCCAGAATGTGCCTCGTATGATTTCATACTGTAGAGTAAGGACTTTACATTGGCGACGAGAAACGGGAATTCACGACCCACGAGAATGGCCACCTGTAGCACAGAGGAACGGTATTGTGTTGGGGAAGACTGGGACGATTTTGTCGAGAGGCTTCAGCAAAGATTCGTTATGAAAGAATGGCTGGTGGATGCAGCGGCCGACAAGCAAAGGTCTCATCTTTTGAACAGCTGCGGACCAAAGACTTACGCGCTCATGAAGGACTTACTAACATGCGAAAAGCCGGCGGCAAGAACTTAGCAAATTGATTGGGGAGCACCTCAAACCAGTGAGTAGCATACATAGGACCCGATACAGATTCTACACCCACCGACGTCGTGAAGGACAGAGCATATCAGACTTCATAGCGGTCCTCCGGCATTTGGACAGCCTCTGTAAGTTCACAGACGCCTGCAGGGGGGAGATGCTAAGGGACTTCTTTATTGAGGGCATCGGTCATGCGGGAATTTTCCACAAATTAATTGAGACCAAGGATTTGACCTTGGAAGCGGCGGCTTTGATAGCTCAAACTTTCATGGCGGTGAAAAGACAAAATTAATATACGTGTGCAATTCTGCCTCTAACGCGGCGATGGATCAGGGAGTCAACATCATCAATGCGACTCAGAGCCCTGCAGGCAGGCAGGGGCAGTCCGACACTCCCCAGGCAGCAATAGACCCCAGAGTAAGACTTCAACCGAGATAATGGCAGGTTGAACGGACATTCACGCCATCACAGTGGACAATGCAGCCCGGAATGGGGCCATTGACACCCACTAATAGGGTACTTAAAAGCAGTCAAAGGGACAGTCAACGCGGAATGCCTGGCCATAGTCCCTTTGTTCCCAACAATGGAAACTTTAACTCATGCTGGAGGTGTGGGGGAAAACACTCAGCTAGATCTTGCAGATTTCAACAGTTTGTTTGCAGGAACTGCAATCTCAGTGGCCATTTAGCTCGAATGTGCAGGAAGTCTGCAACCAGAATAATATATGAGCTGGATGGACCAGAAAGGGTTCTTTGAGGCAGGATGACTTTTGGGGCAAATCGATGGACGCCGAGGTTCAGCGGGTCCATGTGGCGAATATTCACAGTTCATACACCAAAACGCCACCAATGATGATGAGGGTTTTATGAAACAGTATCCCAGTACACATGGAGCTGGACACTGGGGCCAGCCAGTCACTCATGGGTGTTCAGCAATTTGAGAAGCTATGGCCACTTAGAGCCAGTAGACCCAAATTAGCACATATTGAGACACAATTACTGACTTACACTAAAGAAATCATTCCGGTGCTAGGCAGTGCAATCAATGTTGGCTGTCACACACAATGGGTTAGTGAATCGGCTGCCGCTCTGGATTGTCCTGGGCAATGGTCCCGCACTGTTGGGTAGGAGCTGGTTAGCCGAGATGAACTGGAAATGGGGGGGTGTTCACGCAATGTCATCTGTGGAGCGAAGTTCGTGCTCACAAGTCCTACAACAATTCGATTCACTATTTCAACCTTGCGTCGGGACTTTCAAAGGCACTAAAGTAGTGATACACATCATCCTGGATGCCAGGCCAGTTCACCACAAAGCCAGAGCGGTGCCGTATGTGATGCGGAAAAAGATCGAGAGCGAATTGGACCAGCTGTTGAGAATTCCCGCCTGTTGAATTCAGCGACTGGGCAAGCCCCATCGTTCCCGTCCTAAAAGTAGATGGCTCTGTCAGGAGCTGTGGCAACTACAAGGCCACCATCAATCGGGTGTCCCTACAAGATCAATACCCGCTCCCGAGAGCGGAAGACCTCTTCACCATGCTGGCAGGCGGCAAGCTGTTCACCAAGTTGGACCTGACTTAGGCCTATGTGACCCAGGAACTGGCCGACGAATCTAAACTACTGACCACCATCACCACGCACAAGGGACTGTTCGTTTATAACAGGTGCCCATTTGGCATTCAATCAGCGGCCGCAATTTTTCAACGAAACATGGAAAGCCTGCTTAAATCCATTTCTGGAACGATCGTATTCCAGGACGACATCCTCATCACGGGTCGAGACACCGAGGAACACCTCTACAACCTGGAGGAGGTGCTGCGCCGACTGGACCTGGTAGGCCTGCGACTCAAGAAGTCTAAATGTGTGTTCTTAACTCCTGCGGTTGAGTTTCTGGGCAGGAGGGTTGCTGCAGATGGGATTCGGCCCACCGAATCCAAAACAGAGCCGATTCGATGAGCACCCAGGCCCTGCAACACATCGGAGTTGCGTTCATTCCTGGGACTGTTGAACTATTTCAGGAACTTTCTGCCGAACTTGAGCACATTGTTGGAGCCACTACACGTGCTCCTGCATAAGGATTGCGATTGGTTTTGGGGGGACTGTCAGGAACGGGCTTTTGATCAGGTGCGAAACCTACTTTGTTCCAACAAGTTGTTGACCCTTTACAACCCCTGTAAAAAATTGGTTCTGACAATTGATGCATCGTCCTATGGGATTGGGTGCGTGTTGCAGCAGGGCAATGCTGAGGGTCAACTACAACCTGTGGCTTATACCTCCAGGTCGCTCTCTCAAGCAGAACAGGGATATGGGATGGTCGAGAAGGAAGCGCTTGCATGTGTCTATGGTGTAAAAAAATGCATCATTACCTCTTTGGTAGGAAGTTTGAATTAGAGACGGACCACAAGCCATTAACATCCCTGTTGTCAGACAGCAAGGCTATCAATGCCAACACATCAGCTCGTATACAGCGATGGGCTCTCACTCTGGCTGCTTATGACTACTCCATCCGGCACCGGCCTGGCACTGAAAATTGCACTGACGCGCTCAGCAGGCTTCCACTGGCCACCACCATGGGGGCAGCAGAGCAAAGCGCTGAGATGGTCATGGCTGTCGATGCCTTTGACAGCGCAGGCTCCCCCATCACAGCCTGCCAGATCAAAATCTGGACAAACAGAGATCCCCTCCTATCCCTGATTAAGAAATGTGTCCTGACGAGGGATTGGGCGCCCACACACGGAGCATGCCCTGAGGAGGTCAGACCGTTCCACAGACGGATGAATGAGCTCTCTATCCAAGCCGACTGCCTACTATGGGACAGCCGTGTATTTATGCCCCAGAACAGCATGGAGGCATTCATCAAGGAACTCCACAGCGAGCACCCAGGCATTGTGCTGATGAAGGCCATTGCCCAGTCACACGTTTGGTGGCCTGGAATTGATTCAGACCTGGAACACTGTGTTCGCAGGTGCACGACGTGTGCCCAGCTGGGTAATGCCCCCAGGGAGGCCCCGCTCAGCCCGTGGCCCTGGCCCACCAGGCCATGGTCATGCATTCATGTTGTCTACGCGGCCCATTCATTTGATAGATGTTCCTTATTGTGGTAGATGCGTACTCGAAATGGATCGAGTGCATCATTTTGAATTCGTGCACATCATCCACCACCGTGGAAAGCCTATGTGCGATCTTTGCAACCCATGGCTTGCCGGACATCCTGGTTAGTGATAATGGCCCATGTTTCACAAGCTACGAATTCCGAGAGTTTATATCGGGCAATGGCATCATTCACGTCAGGACTGCGCCGTTCAAGCCGGCCTCCAATGGCCAGGCGGAACGTGCGGTCCAAATCATTAAGCAAGGTATGCTCAGGATTCAAGGACCCTCCCTACAATGCCGCCTATCGCGTCTCCTGCTGGCCTATAGATCCCGACCGCACTTGCTCACGGGTGTCCCGCCCGCAGAGCTACTAATGAAATGGACACTCAAAACTCGCTTATCCCTCATTCACCCAGTCCTGACCGACATAGTTGAGGGCAAGCGCAAGTCACAAAACAAGTACCATGGCCGTAATTCGAGGGGGGAGATGTATAGAAATAAATGATCCTGTATTCATCCTCAATCACGCCATGGGGCCCAAATGGCTTGAGGGCACTGTAACTGACAAAGAGGGGAATAGGGTCATCGTGGTAAAACTCAACAATGATCACATATGCCATAAGCATCTGGACCAAGTAAAAAAAAAGGTTCAGCATCGACACGGAGGAACCTGAAGAAGACCATGAGATGGAGTTCACAACACCGCCAGTGAACGAGCAACAAGAGCAATCAGAAGAATGCACAGTCCCTGCGGTCAGCCCGGACAGGCCGGAATCACCACAGGTGACAGATACTCACGTCAGTGTCCAACAACCAGAGCCCCAACTGCAGCGCTCCACGAGGGAGCATAGACCACCTGAAAGATTAAACCTATGATCCCAATAAGACTTTGTGGGGGGAGGTGATGTCATGTATGTAACCACAATGTAACGCCACTGTATTACTGTATACACTCAACCTAGATGCACACCTTGACCACAAGGGGTGAACTTGTGGGGGACACACCTTACCTGATTACACAGGTATAAAAAGGGAGGTCCAACGCAGGGTCATCGTCTTTGGAGTCCTGTGAATAAAGAGTAAGGTCACAGATTGACCTTGTCCCCAGAATGTGCCTCTTGTGGTTTCATACTGTAGAGTAAGGACTTTACAGTTCCAATGTTCTCCTGCACCCCACATAAATTTGAGGTCATCCAAAACTCTGCTGCCTGTATCCTAACATGCACCACGTCCCAGTCACCCATCACTCCTGTGCTCACCTATATTGGTTTCCGGTCTGGCAACGCCTTGATTTTAAAATTTTCATCCTTATTTGCAAATCCCTCTATCGCTGTCCCCTCCCTATCTCTGTAACCTCCTCCAGCCTTACAATCCATCAAGACATCTGCGCTCCTCCAATTCTGGCCTCTTACACATTCGCGATTTTAATTGCTCCACCATTGATAGCCGTGCCTTCTGTTGCCTCGGCCCTACACTTTGGAATTTCCTCCTTAAACCTCTCCACATCTACATCTCTCATCTCCTTTAAGATGTTCCTTAAAACCTATCTCTTTGACTAAGCTTATGATCACCTGTCCCAATATCTCTCTTATATAGCTCGGTGTCAAATTTTGTTTGATAGCGCTGCTGTGAAAACACTTGGGATGTTTTACCACATTAAAGACGCTATATAAATGCAAGTTGTTGTTATTTAACAAAGGACGAAAATTCTGCTTTCATCACAAGTGTTTCACGCTATTCCACACAGAATGCACCGAAAGCAAAAGCTGTTGAGGCACCGGCCTGCAGCGGCACCACTCCAGCGGGGCAATTTCGGGTAAGGGGCAATTTTGTGAGGGGTCTCCACCAGATAGTAAGGAATTGGTGAGACCACACCTGGAATACTGTGAAAAGTTTGGGCTTCTTATTTGAGAAAGGACATACATGCCTTAGAGGTGGTGCAACAAAGGTTCACTAGATTGATCGCTGGGATGAGAGGTTGTCCGATGAGGACAGATTGAGTAGCATCCTCTATCCATGCTAATATATTACCCCCAACCTCATGAGCCCTTAACTTGTGTAGCAACCTGTGTGGCACCTTATCGAATGCCTTTTTGAAATCGAAATAAACTACATCCAGTCTGGAGTTTAGAAGAATGAGAGATGATCTCTTTGAAACAAACAAGATTCTGAGTGGGATTGACAGGGTAAATGCTGAGAGGATGTTTACCCTGGCTGCTAAGTCCAGAACTAGGGGGCACAGTCTCAGGATAAAGTGTCTGAAATGTATGTACTTGCTGTTTGTAGCCACCAGATGGTGTCATTGTTGGAGGTCACTGAGCAGCACGCACATGGTGCTGCTCTGGTATAGAAGGCCAGCCATTTTGTGAGTCAGGCACTTTGGGCCGTAATAAAGCAGAAACCTTGTTCAGTTAAACAGTACTCAGTTTGTACCTTTATTGTATACATAACATTTGGCAACGAGAATACAAGAACCTTTGTTTGCAAAATGAGGATGATTGGATTTTTAGAGCGATTCGTGAAGGGAGAAGATTGGGCCGACTTTGTGAGCCGTTTGAACCAGTACTTCATGGCCAACAAAATGAAGGGGGTCGACGATGCAGATCAGCGCTGGGCCGTGTTCCTCACTGTGTCCGGTTCAAAGATCTATGGTCTGATAAAGAATCTACTCATGCCTAGTGATCCAACAGAAAAAACGTACGAGGAGTTGTGTACATTGGTAAAGGAGCACCTCAAGCCAGACAACGGCATCATCATCTCGAGATACAGGTTTTATACACACGTTCGATCGGAGGGCCAGAGCGCGGCAAAATTCGTTGCTGACCTGAGACGTCTAGCGGGACCGTGCAAGTTTGGGACGGTGTTGGCAGACATGCTGCGGGACTTCTTTGTTATCGGTATCACCCACGAGGTGATCCTGCACAAACTTCTGCCGGTGGAGGAGTTGGATTTAAAAAGGGCCATCCAGATCGCTCAATCATGTATGACGACGGACAGGAATTTAAAGCAAATATCGGTGAAGAACCGAACCTCGGCAAGTACTGTAAATGCGACTGATTCGGCGTTCGGCAGAGCGGCACATGGCAGGGTCTATCCGGCTGCGTTGGCTGCCCAAAGTCCACCAGCGAGAATGTATCCGACTTCTCCGTTTTGGCGTTGTGGGGGAAATCATTGGCACCAGCAGTGCCGATTTAAGCAATATAGTTGCAAAGGCTGTCTGAGAGTGAGGCATCTCCAGCGCAAGTGTCCGTAGATGAGCAAGCGAGCTGCGTGGAGGACAAGAGTCAGACTAGCGCGGATCCGGATATGCAATCTGAGATGCCAGAGGAGGAAGTGTATGGATTGTACTCCTTCATAACCAAGAGTAAACCAATTTTGATAACATGAAGTTTAACGGGATACTGGTATCGATGGAACTGGACACGGGGGAGAGTGAATCGATCATGAACGAGAGGACATTTAATAAGCTGTGGGATACTAAGACTGTGAGGCCCAGGCTGAGCCCTGTTAACACCAAGCTGCGCACGTACACCAAAGAACTGATAAAGGTGATTGGCAGTGCACAAATTAATGTGTCATATAACGGTGCAGTTCACGAGTTACCACTGTGGATTGTTCCAGGCAATGGCCCAACGCTGCTCGGCAGGAGCTGGTTGGAAAAAATCAGATGCGACTGGAACAACATAAAGGTGTTGTCGGAGGAAGATACATGTACCCAAGTATTGAGCAAGTTCCCCTCATTGTTCGAACCGGGTATCGGCAACTTCACGGGAGCCAAGGTGCAGATCCACATGGAATCAGATGCAAGACCCGTCCATCATAAAGCTCGGGCAGTACCGTGTATGATGAAGGAGGTTGAAATCGAACTGGACAGACTCCAGCGTGAAGGGATCATATCACTGGTCAAATTTAATGAATGGGCCAGCTCCATTGTTCCTGTGCTGAAAAGTGATATCACAGTCAGAATCTGTGGAGACTACAAGGCTATGATCAACAGGGTTTCGAAACAAGATCAGTACCCATTACCAAAGGCTGATGACTTGTTTGCAATGCTAGCCTGAGGGAAGTCATTCACAAAACTGGACTTGACGTCGGCCTATATGACGCAGGATTTGGTTGAGATGTCGAAGAGACTTACTTGCATTAACACGCACAAAGGACTGTTTATTTACCACAGGTGCCCGTTTGGAATTCGCTCGGCTGCAGTAATATTCCAGAGGAATATAGAAATTCGACTGAAGTCCATTCCCAGAACCGTCGTGTTCCAAGATGACATCCTGATCAACGGTCGTGACTCTAAGAAACATCTGAACAATCTGGAAGAGATTCTACTGCATTTGGACAGAGTGGGACTCAGAATTAAATGCTCGAAGTGCATCTTCATGGCACCGGAGGTCGAATTCCTCGGGAGGAAAATCGCCGCTGATGGCATCAGACCTACTGACTTGAAAACCAAAGCCATCAAGAATGCACCCAAGCTGCAGAACGTGATGGAGCTGCGTTCGTTCCTGGGTCTACATAACTACTTTGGTAACTTCCTACCTAAATTGAGCACCTTATTTGACATAATGACATAATCATAGGCAGATAATGTCAGCGCCCACCTTTGGATGCGGGATGAAGCCTTTGCTCTCAGAAAACAACGAAATGAGCGGCTTGTGATCAGTCTCTAATTCAAACCTCAGACCGAACAGGTATTGATGTATCTTTTTAGCACCTTACACACATGCTAAAGCTTCTTTTTCTACAATACTGTAGGCTCTTTCAGCTTTAGATAAACTTTTGGATGCATACGCGACAGGTTGAAGTTTCCCTGACTCATTAAGACATGCTATTGAGAAAAGGCAACAACTGGGTGTGGGGCGCATTGCAAGACTTTCGAGAAAGCCACCAATCTGCTTTGCTCAAACAAGCTGCTGTTATATTATGACCCATGTAAACGTTTAGTTTTGGCCTGTGACGCATTGTCATATGGAATTGGTTGCGTGTTACAACAAGCCAACTTCATTGTTTTCTGAGAGCAAAGGCTTCATCACACATCCAAAGGTGGACGCTGACATTACCTGCCTATGATTATGTCATTCACCACAGACCTGGCACAGAGAATTGTGCCGATGCTTTAAGCCGGTTGCCATTGGCCACACCGGAGGTGGCAATGCCACAACCGGCAGATTTAATGTTAATCATAGATGCTTTTGAGAGTGAAGGTACCCCTGTCACTGCTCAACAAGTTAAGACCTGGACCAACTGGGACCCGACATTATCAGTGGTAAAGGGTTGCATCCTCAAAGGGGATTAGTCTGCCATACCTAAGCAAATGTGCGAGGAGGCCAAACCGTACATTCGTCGCAAGGACGAACTGTCTATTCAAACAGATTGCATATTGTGGGGCAATCGAGTTGTAATGCCTAAGAAAGGGAGAGAGAAGTTTGTGCGTGAGTTACACAGCACACATCCTGATATAGTGATGATGAAGGCCATCGCCAGGTCCCACGTATGGTGGCCAGGAATTGATTCTGAGCTGGAAGCATGTGTGCATCAGTGCAACACCTGCATGCAGCTCAGCAAAGCACCAGCGGAATCGCCGCTGAGTCTGTGGTCATGGCCATCCAAACCTTGGTCCAGGATCCATGTAGATTTTGCAGGTCCCTTCCTGGGCAAAATGTTCTTAGTGGTGGTGGATGCTTATTCGAAGTGGATAGAATAATGCATAATCATGTCATCCAGTACGTCCACGGCAACCATAGAGAATTTCAATGTCATGTTCGCAATACGTGGTCTGCCTGACATAGTGGTGAGTGACAATGGGTTATGCTTCACCAGTCAGGAGTTTCAGGAGTTTGTAAAACGTAACGGCATAAAACATGTAAGGTCAGCACTGCTCAAGCCTGTGTCCAATGGGCAAGCAGAACGTGCAGTACAAATTATCAAGCAAAGCATGAAGAGAGTAACCCAAGGGTCACTGCAGACCCGCTTGTCTTGCATACTGCTGAGTTACAGGACAAGTCCCCACACACTCACAGGGGTCTCGCCTGCTGAACTCATGATGAAACGAGGTCTTAAGATCAAGTTATCTCTTGTACACCCGGATTTAAGTAATCATGTTGAATACAGAAGACAGAGCCAACAAGGGTACCACGATCGCGGAACTGTGTCACGTGAGATTTCTGTTAATGATCCTGTATATGTGTTGAATTATGGTCAGGGTCCCAAATGGATCGCTGATACGGTCATGGCCAACGAAGGCAACAGAGTATTTGTTATTAAGCTCAAGAATGGGCAAACTTGCAGGAAACACATGGATCAAACAAAGCTGAGGCACACAGACGAGCCAGAGCAGTCGGACGAAGAAATCGTCGACGACCAACCAACCTACCAGCAGCCTTCAGTGGACTCAAGGGTCATCAGTGAACCCGGAATTTCCATCACGGACTTGTTCAATAAAAATGGACTTGCAATTCCTGACATGGCCTCTGCCACCCCCAAGTCAGCCATCCAGCCACCAGTCACAACAAACTCCGCACAATCACCTAAGGCCGGAATCGAACTGAGACGGTCAACCCGGGAGCGTAAAGCACTGGACCGTCTCAACCTGTGAAAAACTGTGATAAGATCTCAGAGGAGGGGATTGTCATGTATGTACATGTTGTTTGTAGCCACCAGATGGTGTCATTGTTGGAGGCCACTGAGCAGCACGCACGTGGTGCTGCTCTGGTATAAAAGGCCAGCCATTTTGTGAGTCAGGCACTTTGGGCCATAATAAAGTAGAAACAAGGTTGCACCTTGTTCAGTTAAACAGTACTCAGTTTGTACCTTTATTGCATACATAAGTGCTGGCCATTTAAACTGAGATGAGAAGGAAATTCATCACTCAGAGGGTTGTGAATCTTAGAAATTCTCAGCCCAAAAGGGCTGTGGATGCTGAGTTGTTGAGTATATTCAAGATTTTAGGACTCTTGTATAATCAAAGGATACGGGGATCGGGCGGGAAAGTGAAGTTGAGGTCAACGATCAGCCACGTCTTATTGAATGGCAGAGCAGGCTCAAAGTGCTGCATGGCCTACTCCCCCTCCTATTTCTTATGTTCTTAATTAAGTTCTTTTGAAATGTAGTCTGTTTTAATTTAGGAAAGAGCTGGATGAGAGCACGTAATTCAGCATGTGAAATACACTGACTTTGGATGAAAAAGTTCTCAGCAAATAAGGCTTTGCGGTTGTGGCTACAGCCCTGTGCTTGGGATCCCAGCAAAATTGGGGATGCACAAACCAATGGTAATCTGGGCCAGTCCAAACTCAGTGGTCTAAGATCTGTTCTTTAATTTGAATAGGCCCCATGGCACATGAAAAGCTTGCACAGAGCATTTGCCCTATAGCACACTTGCTGGGAAGTTCAAAATGCTGATGAGGCAGCAACTCTTAAAGGGCTATAGCCAGCCTACGATGGAAACTCCTGCACTATTTGAAGCATTGCAACAACAATTTCTCTTCTGTACACACTCTTTCACTTATGCCTAAGCCACGTGGCACACTTTTCTTGAAGATGAAAGGACAGCAAACAGATGCTGAAGATTCCGGGCCAAGGTACTTCTCAGCATTTTGTCAGGTTCTCAGTAGCCATCGATGCAGAGGATAGGCTTGTTCTTGGAGTTATCCAGTCAGTTCTTCCCCATCAAACAATGCAACACCTTCGAGTGCCACACAATAAAGGTATTAGGATTGCGTCCTGGACATGTGTAATGATGTGTCTGCATTCAGGTACTACCTGAACAGTGTTTAAGTGCTAACCTTTAATGTTGTACCAGTCATGGGAGTGATTTGAAGAGCCATGATGCCCAAATGGATATCATGTATGATGCTTTGTATTTAAGACAAACATGTCTAAATGATGCCTTCTTTCCACAGGAAAAGTCATGAAGGTGGTGTTCCTTGCAAACATAGCGGTTGCTAGCTGCTTAATACATGTGTAAACTGCAGGCGCCTGATGTGATCAAACACCTCGGAGATTGTTGCTCCTGCATGTATTGGCTTCTCAAGAGTGTCTCGTACTCATCTCAATTATGCAGCGCATTTGGAGGCCCAAAAGGAAGAATGGCCTATACCCCTTTGTAACGTGCGATAAGAAAGCCAGCAACAACATGAACAAGGAATTTAAAGTATTGCTGGGAAGGGGGCGGAAATCAAAAATGAAAAAAAACCTACTTCCTCAAAAAAAATTACTTTCTGCCCAGTCTTAATGCCAAGACCCAGGCCATGTACAGAGCCTCGTCTGGAGATGTAAAACGTGGTGAGGCCAGAAATTGCTGCTCCTGAAATTCTACTTAAAGTCGTTGTACTTATCTCCCTCTATAACTCCAGTGGGGACTGGTGGATCCCCCGGGGAAACAATGTAAACAGCTGAAAACACGAGAGGCCCACGGAATTTCAGGGTAATTGTGCTGAAATGTTAAAATGAGGCGGCGTATGGTGGTAGAACAGCCACAATATTTGTGTCCAAATCGCCTCTCGAAAAATTGCGGGGGCGAGGGATTCATTTAATCAGTCGGGCCAGGTCAGGGACCCAATATTTTGATTCGTGCCCACCAACTGCGAGGCCCCAGCTCACCAGCGGAACCATGGCAAGTTGGTCTGTAAATTTCTCTCCCGCAGTTACTTAATATTCTTTTTCAATTTGTCCTTACTTTCTTTGCTCTAAAATGCAAACATTTTTTCTTCCTTTTGTAATCCCACTAGGAGAAATCTAATATGGATCCCAGGTCCTTGTCAAGCATTCTGAAAATGTAACTGCAGAGGCACAGAGGCGTGCAGTGACAGGCCTAAATAAATGAAGTGGTTCTGCAATAACTCAGACAGTTGGTTTCAAACAGCTTCACTTTCCTTTTCTATTTTTTTTGTCTGATGCTCAGATTACATCGGAATTTAACCAGTTTAACATGAATGGATCAGATCACTGTGAGCAGCCAATACATCAACCCCAGAGAAAGAGAACAGACAGGAGGGTTATATTCTCTGTGAATGCCGTCACACTGTATGCAGGTGCTGCCTCTTTGGTTTCGTCTCACCTTTCTGTTGTTGTATGTGTTTTGGCTAAAGCTAGTGTGTTGGGTAAACATTTCTGCTGATGTATGTAAATATTCTTCATTTTTTTCGAGTATGTTTTTACTTCATAACTTGGGTACTACAGAAGCCTCTAGCCCAAATAAATGGCATTATCCAGAGTTTAACTAAATTATCACATTCAGTTGGAGCAACATTGTTCCTTGAAAGATAATGCTATTGGAAAGGCCTTGTACTCTTCGAATATACAGTGCAGTGACCCAAACGTGTGTAGAGGGGAAAGAATAGATTATTGAAAGGAGCAATTCATTTTCAATCTCATTTTTATTTGTAAATGCTCCTTTGAGAGCTCTGTTGCTAAAGTGGACTGTGTATCGGAATCATGCAGATCAGAAGATTTCAGGTTTCTTTCCTAATCCGTGATGAGTTAAATGATCTGAAACAGGTTGTTGGTGTAAAGTCCTTACTCTACAGTATGAAACCACACGAGGCACATTCTGGGGACAAGGTCACTCTGTGACCTTAACTCTTTATTCACAGGACTCCAAAGACGATGACCCTGCGTGGGACCTCCCTTTTTATACCTGTGTGATCAGGTAAGGCAGGTCTCCCACAAGTTCATCCCTTGTGGTCAAGGTGTGCATCTGGGTTGAGTGTATACAGTAATACAGTGGTGTCTTTGAGGATATAACGAGCATGGTGGATAGAGGTGTACCGATGGATGTGGTGTATTTAGATTTCCAAAAGGCATTCGATAAGGTGCCACACAAAAGGTTACTGCAGAAGATAAAAGTACGCGGAGTCAGAGGAAATGTATTAGCATGGATAGAGAATTGGCTGGCTAACAGCAAGCAGAGAGTTGGGATAAATGGATCCTTTTCGGATTGGAAATCGGTGGTTAGTGGTGTGCCACAGGGATCGGTGCTGGGACCACAACTGTTTACAATATACATAGATGACCTGGAAGAGGGGACAGAGTGTAGTGTAACAAAATTTGCAGATGACACAAAGATTAGTGGGAAAGCGGGTTGTGTAGAGGACACAGAGAGGCTGCAAAGAGATTTAGATAGGTTAAGTGAATGGGCTAAGGTTTGGCAGATGGAATACAATGTCGGAAAGTGTGAGATCATCCACCTTGGAAAAAAAAACAGTAAAAGGGAATATTATTTGAATGGGGAGAAATTACAACATGCTGCGGTGCAGAGGGACCTGGGAGTCCTTGTGCATGAATCCCAAAAAGTTAGTTTGCAGGTGCAGCAGGTAATCAGGAAGGTGAATGGAATGTTGGCCTTCATTGCGAGAGGGATGGAGTACAAAAGCAGGGAGGTCCTGCTGCAACTGTACAGGGTATTGGTGAGGCCGCACCTAGATTACTGCGTGCAGTTTTGGTCACCTTACTTAAGGAAGGATATACTAGCTTTGGAGGAGGTACAGAGACGATTCACTAGGCTGATTCCGGAGATGAGGGGGTTGCCTTATGATGATAGATTGAGTAGACTGGGTCTTTACTCGTTGGAGTTCAGAAGGATGAGGGGTGATCTTATAGAAACATTTAAAATAATGAAAGGGATAGACAAGATAGAGGCAGAGAGGTTGTTTCCACTGGTCGGGGAGACTAGAACTAGGGGGCACAGCCTCAAAATATGGGGGAGCCAATTTAAAACCAAGTTGAGAAGGAATTTCTTCTCCCAGAGGGTTGTGAATCTGTGGAATTCTCTGCCCAAGGAAGCAGTTGAGGCTAGCTCATTGAATGTCTTCAATCACAGATAGATAGATTTTTAACCAATAAGGGAATTAAGGGTTACGGGGAGCGGGCGGGTAAGTGGAGCTGAGTCTACGGCCAGATCAGCCATGATCTTGTTGAATGGCGGAGCAGGCTCGAGGGACTAAATGGCCTACTCCTGTTCCTAATTCTTATGTTCTTATGTTCTTATGTTACATTGTCGTTACATACATGACATCACCTCCCCCCACAAAGTCTTATTGGGATCATAGGTTTAGTCTTTCAGGTGGTCTACGCTCCCTCGTGGAGCGCTGCAGTTGGGGCTCTGGTTGTTGGACACTGTCTGTCACCTGTGGTGATTTTGGCCTGTCCGGGGTGACCGCAAGGACTGTGCATTCTTCTGATTGCTCTTGTTGCTCATTCACTGGTGGTGTTGTGAGCTCCATCTCATGGTCTTCTTCAGGTTCCTCCATGTCGATGCTGAACCTTTTTTATGGCATATCTGACCATTGTTGAGTTTTACCACGATGACCCTACTCTATTCCCCTCTTTGTCAATTACAATGCCCTCAAGCCATTTGGGCCCCATGGCGTGATTGAGGACGAATACAGGATCATTTATTTCTATACATCTCCCCCTCGAATTACGGTCATGGTACTCGTTTTATGACTTGCGCTTGCCCTCAACTATGTTGGTCAGGACTGGGTGAATGAGGGACAACTGAGTTTTGAGTGTCAGTTTCATTAGTAGCTCTGCGGGCGGGACCCCCGTGTGCGAGTGCGGTCGGGATCTATAGGCCGCAGGAGATGCGATAGGCGGCATTGTAGGGAGGGTCCTTGAATCCTGAGCATACCTTGCTTAATGATTTGGACCGCAAGTTCTGCCTGGCCATTGGAGGCCGGTTTGAACGGTGCAGACCTGACGTGGATGATGCCATTGCCTGACATAAACTCTCGGAATTCGTAGCTTGCGAAACATGGGCCATTATCACTAACCAGGATGTCCAGCAAGCCATGGGTTGCAAAGCTCGCACGCAGGCTTTCCACGGTGGTGGATGACGTGCATGAATTCAGAATGATGCACTCGATCCATTTTGAGAACGCATCTACCACAATAAGGAACATCTTACCCATGAACGGGCCCGCGTAGTCAACATGAATGCATGACCATGGCCTGGCCTGGTGGGCCAGGGCCACGGGCTGAGCGGGGCCTCACTGGAGGCATCACCCAGCTGGGCACACGTCGTGCACCTGCGAACACAGTGTTCCAGGTTTGAATCAATTCCAGGCCACCAAACGTGTGACCGGGCAATGGCCTTCATCAGCACAATGCCTGGCTGCTCGTTGTGGAGTTCCCTGATGAATGCCTCCCTGCAATTCTGAGGCATAACTACCCAGCTGCCCCATAGTAGGCAGTCGGCTTGGATGGAGAGCTCATCCATCCGTCTGTGGAACGGTCTGACCTCCTCAGGGCATGCTCCGTGTCCGGGCGCCCAATCCCCAGGACACATTTCTTAATCAGGGATAGGAGGGGATCTCTGTTTGTCCAGACTTTGATCTGGCATGCTGTGATGGGGAAGCCTGCGCTGTCAAAGGTATCGACAGCCATGACCATCTCAGCGCTTTGCTCCGCTGCCCCCTTGGTGGTGGCCAGTGGAAGCCTGCTGAGCGCGTCAGCGCAATTTTCAGTGCCGGGCCGGTGCCGAATGGAATAGTCATAAGCAGCCAACGTGAGAGCCCATCGCTTTATGCGAGCTGATGCATTGGCATTGATGGCTTTGCTGTCTAACAACAGGGATGTTAATGGCTTGTGGTCCGTCTCTAATTCAAACTTCCTACCAGAGGTACTGATGCATTTTTTTTACACCATAGACACATGCAAGCGCTTCCTTCTCGACCATCCCATATCCCCGTTCTGCTTGAGAGAGTGACCTGGAGGCATAAGCTACAGGTTGTAGTTCATCCTCAGCATTGCCCTGCTGCAACACGCACCCAACCCCATATGATGATGCATCACATGTCAGAACCAATTTTTTACAGGGGTCGTACAGGGTCAACAACTTGTTTGAACAAAGTAGGTTTCGCGCCCGATCAAAAGCCCGTTCCTGACAGTCCCCCCAAAACCAATCGCAACCCTTACGCAGGAGCACATGTAGCGGCTCCAACAACGTGCTCAAGTTCGGCAGAAAGTTCCTGAAATAATTCAACAATCCCAGGAATGAACGCAACTCTGATGTGTTGCAGGGCATGGGCGCTCGTCGAATTGCCGCTGTTTTGGATTCAGTGGGCCGAATCCCATCTGCAGCAACCCTCCTTCCCAGAAACTCAACCTCAGGAGTTAAGAACACACATTTAGACTTCTTGATCGCAGGCCTACCCGGTCCAGTCGGCGTAGCACCTCTTCCAGGTTGTAGAGGTGTTCCTTGGTGTCTCAACCTGTGATGAGGATGTCGTCCTGGAATAATGATCGTTCCAGGAATGGATTTAAGCAGGCTTTCCATGTTTCGTTGAAAAATCGCGGCCGGTGATCGAATGCCAAACGGGCACCTGTTATAAACGAACTGTCCCTTGTGCGTGGTGATGGTGGTCAGTAGTTTAGATTCATCGGCCAGTTCCTGGGTCATATAGGCTGAACTGAGGTCCAACTTGGTGAACAGCTTGCCGCCTGCCAGCGTAGCGAAGAGGTCCTCTGCTCTCGGGAGCGGGTATTGATCTTGTAGGGTCACCCGATTGATGGTGGCCTTGTAGTCGCCACAGACCCTGACAGAGCCATCCGCTTTTAGGACAGGAACGATGGGGCTCGTCCCATCGCTGAATTCAACAGGCGAGATGATGCCCTCTCTCAACAGCTGGTCCAATTCGCTCTCGATCTTTTCCCGCATCACATACGGCACCTCTCTGGCTTTGTGGTGCACTGGCCTGGCGTCCAGAGTGATGTGTATCACTACTTTAGTGCCTTTGAAAGTCCCAACGCCAGGTTGGAATAGTGAATCGAATTGTTGTAGGACTTGTGAGCACGAACTTCGCTCCACAGATGACATTGCGTGAACATCCCCCCATTTCCAGTTCATCTCGGCTAACCAGCTCCTCCCCAACAGTGCGGGACCATTGCCCGGGACAATCCAGAGCGGCAGCCGATTCACTAACCCATTGTGTGTAACAGCCAACATTGCACTGCCTAGCACCGGAATGATTTCTTTTAGTGTAAGTCCGTAATTGTGTCTCAATACGTGCTAATTTGGGTCTACTGGCGTTAAGTGGCCATAGCTTCTCAAATTGCTGAACGCCCATGAGTGACTGGCTGGCCCCTGTGTCCAGCTCCATGTGTACTGTGATACTGTTTAATAAAACCCTCATCATCATTGGTGGCGTTTTGGTGTATGAACTGTGAATATTCGCCACATGGACCCGCTGAACCTCGGCGTCCATCGATTTGCCCCAAAAGTCATTCTGCCTCAAAGAACCCTCTTCTAGTCCATCTGTCTCATATATTAGTCTGTTTGCAGACTTCCTGCATATTCGAGCTAAGTGGCCACTGAGATTGCAGTTCCTGCAGAGAATCTGTTGAAATCTGCAAGATCTAGCTGGGTGTTTTCCCCCCACACCTCCAGCATGAGTTAAAGTTTCCATTGTTGGGAACAAAGGGACTATGGCCAGGCATTCCGCGCTGACTGTCCCTTTGCCTGCTCTTAAGTACCCTATTAGTGGGTGTCAATGGCCCCATCCTGGGCCGCATTGTCCACTGTGATGGCGTGAATGTCCGTTCAGCCTGCCATTGTCTCTGTTGAAGTCCTACTCTGGGGTCCATTGCTGCCTGGGGAGTGTCGGACTGCCCCTGCCTGCCTGCGGGGCTCTGAGTCGCATTGATGATGTTGACTCCCTGATCCATCATCTCTTCCTCCCCCGCCATGAAAGTTTGAGCTATCTACGCTGCTGCTTCCAAGGTCAAATCCTTGGTCTCAATTAATTTGCAGAAAATAGGGTACTTAAGAGCAGTCAAAGGAACAGTCAGCGCGAAATGCCTGGCCATAGTCCCTTTGTTCCCAACAATGGAAACTTTAACTCATGCTGGAGGTGTGGGGGGAAACACTCAGCTATATCTTGCAGATTTCAACAGATTGACCGATGCCCTCGATAAAGAAGTCCCTTAGCATCTCCTCCCTGCAGGTGTCTGTGAACTTACAGAGGCTGGCCAAACGCCGGAGGTCCGCTACGAAATCCGGTATGCTCTGTCCTTCACGACGTCGGTGGGTGTAGAATCTGTGTCGGGCCATATGTATGCTACTCGCCAGTTTGAGGTGCTCCCCGATCAATTTTCTAAGTTCTTCAAAGGTTTTGTCCACCGGCTTTTCGGGTGCTAGTAAGTCCTTCATGAGTGCGTAAATCTTTGGTCCGCAGCTGGTCAAAAGATGAGCCCTTCGCTTGTCGGCCGCTGCATCCCCCAGCCATTCTTTCGTAATGAAGCTTTGCTGACAAAATCATCCCAGTCTTCCCCAACACAGTACCGTTCCTCTGTGCTACCAGTGGCCATTCTCGTGGGTCGTGAATCCCCGTTTCTCGTCGCCAATGTAAAGTCCTTACTCTACAGTATGAAACCACATGAGGCACATTCTGGGGACAAGGTCACTCTGTGACCTTACTCTTTATTCAGGACTCCAAAGACGATGACCCTGCGTGGGACCTCCCTTTTTATACCTGTGTGATCAGGTAAGGCAGGTCTCCCACAAGTTCACCTCTTGTGGTCATGGTGTGCATCTAGGTTGAGTGTATACAGTAATACAGTGGTGTTACATTGTGGCTACATACATGACAGTTGGGATGTTACGACTGAATCCTGGGTTAGAGAAATAAAAATCAGCCAGGATCCCTGCTACCTAATGAGCCCAATTGGAAAACATGTGTGTGAACATCAGTTTCAGATAGGATCATGTTGTGATGAACCCCATGAAGAATAGACTTCCAGAACGCACTGTCTGAGTTTATACATAAAGCATTTTACCTGGGTGAGGTTCTGGAGTATAGCCAGTGCCTGTGGAGCTTGCAAAGGGCAGGACAGCAAACTGAAAAAATGCAGTTGAGGTAAAACTCCCCTCCCTTGTCTTCAGGTTCAGTATATTCTGTACATTCACAACAACTTCACTTATTTACCCTGTTCTCCCTCCCCTGCCACCCCTACCCTCCCCAAAACATACTCATACACACAATTTTACAAGACTGCACGATGAGGAAGGCCAGTGAACCCATTTTAATTCATCCACCCAAAGTCCCTCCATTTCAGCATCCAATTGTTCCCTTAATATTGTGGGGTTCTCATCTCCCCCCCTCCTGGAAATCTATTCCATACATTGATCGCTCTTTGTAAACAAGAATTGCCTGATAGCAATCTTACATTGACCTTTTTACTAGTTTGAATCCATGGAGTAAATTTCCTCAGGGTTTCTCCCTCTCCGCTCTGTAAATTTTGCAGAAGTTTGGCAGAAACCCTGTTTACGCACATCTATGGGTTTTGGCCAAAGTTATGGCAGCAGAGCTGGAGAAGAACTTCACCCTTCATATCCTACTCTCACTATTCAACTTAAAGTAATATTCCAGATTTACCTTTTCCATTCCCTTAACATTCTATAGAATCAACTCCCACATACTTCCTTTTCAGACTGAAAAGCTTAACTTTCACCAGACTTTCCTTATAACTCAGGCCTTTGACACAAGGGATCAGCTCCTCTCTGCACTGCCTCCAGAGCTTGAATGTCACTTGGGAACCAGAACTGGATGCAGTAATCAAGCTGCGGTCTAACCAGATTATACAGTTTGGCATGGCTTTCTCTGAATTATATTCTACTGTGTCAACTATGTAGTTCATCATTGGTTGGACATGTTCAGTATAGACCAATTAAAGACCAATTTCAATGCTAGCTATTTCAATACCATTTATGGACTACAAGTATTGCTTATTTTTCTTCCTATATGCATTTCCCCTGCCATTTTTCTGTCCACTTGCATGTTCTGTAATTTCTGAGCTGCTTCTTCTGATTCTACTGCACATCTCGTTTGGATTGAGTTTCTGAGTCAATGGGGCAGCAGAAAGCTATGAGTTTTTAGCTGATACTTACCGCTGGAACTCTTGGTCCGGTGAGTCGATCCATTTTCAGGACAGGAAGTGGGCCTTGGACTCAAAGCCAGGCTGACTGGCTGAAAATGGGTTGGAAAGCCCACCCGCTGATGTCAATCAGCATGGTGATGTCACAGCGCGTGTGCGTCACCACGCTCTCTCGCCTCCGTTAAAGGGGAGAGATTCTGGCTATTTTTTAACTATGGCCACTGGGTCACCAGGGAGGGTTTCGGCTGGGCCAGTGGCCTGGCACCCAAGAGGGGGGTGACAGGCTGCCCATTGCTGGCCCGGCCGAAGCCAGGGCCAGTATTTAGCCGGCTGATCGGCAAGTCAGCCAGCCAAGGCAGTGAGCTATTCCCTTAAAGGGCTGCCATGCTGCCGGGCCCGCAGTCACTCTGCAGAGGTGTACAGGCAGGGAAATCTGTCGGGGGCAATCCACGTGAAGGTGAGGTGAAAATTGCTAGGTATTTTTATTGTTGTTTTATTCATTTTACTGCCGGTGATACCACTTGGGCGGGATGGGGTCCAGGCCGAAAAATCCCCTACCTGAATTTAGGTCGGGGCTGCCTGTTGACCCCAAAGTGGTGGTCATTCGATTTTTCGGAATGGCCACCGCAAACGGGCACTAACGGGTCTCTTTGAGACCCTGAATTTCAGCTCCAATATAATTATGTAAATTAGTG
The DNA here is from genome assembly GCF_044704955.1 of Pristiophorus japonicus. Classification (NCBI taxonomy): domain Eukaryota; kingdom Metazoa; phylum Chordata; class Chondrichthyes; family Pristiophoridae; genus Pristiophorus; species Pristiophorus japonicus. The sequence continues at coordinate 88,521,544 of NC_091978.1, read as the reverse complement.
GTTCCAACACCAAGCCCAGTTGCTGCCCATTAAGTATCCCTCCCCCACACCAACATCATTCCTCCACAGAGTACTTGTTGTTTTCTACTATTCTGTCAATTTCTCAACTATTCCATAACATTTTAACTAATAGCCTTTCATGTGGAACTTTAACAAAGACCTTTAGAAGTCTAGGTACACCATGGCGTAGAGCTTTCCATAGTCGATTTGGGTTGTCTCATCTTCAAAGAAGTTGCGGAGGTTGGTCAAGCAGGATCCACCCTTTCTAAATCCATGCTAATGCGGTTCACTCGGCTATTGTTGTGCAGATAATCCTCAAGTTTATACCTGTTAAACAATTCCATTATTTACACAAAATGGAAGACAATTTAAGGGGGAGTTGGGACCCCGGAAATCCCAGTGCAATGTCAAAGGCATGGACTCCTGGAGTCATGAGTCTCCACCCCTAAGTCCTGTGCTTAGTGTCCAGGAAATAACTGTTCCCCAGGCACCAATCACAAGTACAGCAACCCCATTGTCTTCAAGAGGAGAGGACGGGAAGGGAAGAAAATCAGTAGAAAAAAATTGGAGGGAGAAAAATCATCTTTAAAATTAACATCGAAACCCAATAGTTTCCGACATCAACACCTGAATGGTTTTAGCTTTAAAGGCAGGATTCAGAAATCTGATTTTATATGGGGATATCTGTCAATTACACTGGCAAAGTTCTACTGTTTTCAGAAGCACTGGTTTGAGTGGCATACGATTTAAGTATGAGCTATAATTTATCAGATTTATCAGATATTACCTCAGGAATTTATTGTCTAACACCACTTACTCCAAGTAAAATCCACCCTAGGATTAGCTGCTTCCTGCATCTGCTGTATGTAAGAACAAATCATTGACAGCTGCAGACAGCAACAGGCTGCTCGTATGTGCTGCTTCCTTCCCTTCATCCCACTTGGCATTGACAGCAAATGGAGCAGTAAAATAAATGGTGCAATCGGTAACCTGTTGCATTCGACAGATTTTTCATATTCAGAGTCTTGCAAATGGTACTGCTCAGTTAGCACCTAGCAGACAATTGCATTTTTAGGTGTTACAAGGTGCTTTTAGCCACTCTGAATATTCTGTTAGGAATTTACTCAAATATTAGGGAACAGTTTCCATGACATTTTGTTTGTCTGGCATCTTCTATTATTTTAAATCCCTTATGTTGCTAGTGATACAAGACACAATGGGACAGACTTTTCTCATCCAATGTCTTGTATGTGGCAATTTTCGGTGTTAGGGTGAGGAAAAAGGGGAGAGATCTGTAACGCTGGGTCTGGACCATGATTGTGCAGACTGTGGGGGGGGGGGGGGGGGGGAGAAAGGCAGAGGAAATTCAAACTTCAAACAGATAGGAGCTTCACTCGAATATTTAAATGTGTTTTGAGCATCAATGTGACATCTTCCATATCTTTTCCACCGTTAATGTCCTGTCCACAGCATCTGGAAATAAAGCTCATTGTACTGGGTATCCAATTTTGCTAGGAAAGTGAGGTTGGAAATGGGATTGTACTTTCTTAAAATATGTTCCCGGGATGTGGATATCGCTGGCTTTATTGCCTATTTCTAGATGTCCTGAGAAGGTAGTGATACAACTGAGTGACTTCCTAAGCCAATTAAGAGGGCAATTAAGGGTCAACTACCTTGGTGTGGGACTAGAATCACATACAGACCTGGCCAGGTAAGAACAGCTTTCCTTCCCTACAGGACATAGAAATATAGAAACATAGAAAGTAGGTGCAGGAGTAGGCCATTCGGCCCTTCAAGCCTGCACCGCCATTCAATATCATGGCTGATCATTCCCTCAGTACCCCTTTCCTGCTTTCTCTCCATACCCCTTGATTTCTTTAGCCGTAAGGGCCATATCTAACACCCTCTTGAATATATCCAATGAACTAGCATCAACAACTCTCTACGGCAGGGAATTTCACAGGTTAACAACTCTCTGAGTGAAGAAGTTTCTCCTCATCTCAGTCCTAAATGGCCTACCCCTTATCCTAAGACTATGTCCCCTGGTTCTGGACTTCCCCAACATCGGGAACATTCTACCCGCATCTAACCTGTCCCGTCCCGTCAGAATCTTACATTTCTCTATGAGATCCCCTCTCATCCTTCTAAACTCGAGTGAATAAAGGCCCAGTTAATCCAGTCTCTCCTCATATGTCCAGCCATCCCTGGAATCAGTCTGGTGAACCTTCGCTGCACTCCCTCAATAGCAAGAACATTCTTCCTCAGACTAGGAGACCAAAACTGAACACAATATTCCAGGTGAGGCCTCACCAAGGCCCTGTACAAGTGCAGTAAGACCTCCCTGCTCCTATACTCAAATCGCCTAGCTATGAAGGCCAACATACAATTTGTCTTCTTTAGCGTCTGCTGTACCTGCATGCCCACTTTCAGTGACTGATGAACCATGGCACCCAGGTCTCGTTGCACCTCCCCTTTTCCTAATCTGCCACAATTCAGATAATATTCTGCCTTCGTGTTTTTGCCCCCAAAATGGATAACCTCACATTTATCCACATTATACTGCATCTGCCATGCATTTGTCCACTCACCGAACCTGTCCAAGTCACCCTGCAGCCTTTTAGCGCCTCCTCACAGCTCACACTGCCACCCAGTTTAGTGTCATCTGCAAACTTGGAGATCTTACACTCAATTCCTTCATCTAAATCGTTAATGTATATTGTAAAGAGCTGGGGTCCCAGCACTGAGCCCTGCGGCACTCCACTAGTCACTGCCTGCCATTCTGAAAAGGATCCACTTATCCCGACTCTCTGCTTCCTGTCTGCCAACCAGTTCTCTATCCACGTCAGTACATTACCCCCAATACCATGTGCTTTGATTTTGCACACCAATCTCTTGTGCAGGACCTTGTCAAAAGCCTTTTGAAGGTCCAAATACACCACATCCACTGGTTCTCCCTTGTCCACTCTGCTAGTTACATCCTCAAAAAATTCCAGAAGATTCATCAAGCTTGATTTCCCTTTCATAAATCCACGCTGACTTGGACCGATCCTGTCACTGCTTTCAAAATGCACTGCTATTTCATCTTTAATCATTGATTCCAACATTTTCCCCACTACTGATGTCAGGCTAACTAGCCTATAATTACCCGTTTTCTCTCTCCCTCCTTTTTTAAAAAGTGGTGTTACATTAGCTATCCTCCAGTCCATAGGAACTGATCCAGAGTCGATAGACTATTGGAAAACAATCACCAAGGCATCCACTATTTCTAGGGCCACTTCCTTAAGTACTCTGGGATGCAGACTATCAGTCCCCGGGGATTTATCGGCCTTCAATCCCATCAATTTCCCTAACACAATTTCCCGCTTTATATGGATATCCTTCAGCTCCTCCTTCTCACTAGACCCACTGTCCCCTAGTACATTCGGAAGGTAATTTGCGTCTTCCTTCGTGAAGATAGAACCAAAGTATTTGTTCAATTGGTCTGCCATTTCTTTGTTCCCCATTATAAATTCACCTGAATCCGACTGCAAGGGACCTACGTTTGTTTTCACTAATCTTTTTCTCTTCACATATTTATAGAAGCTTTTGCAGTCAGTTTTTATGTTCCCTGCAAGCTTCCTCTCGTACTCTATTTTCCCCCTCTTAATTAAACCCTTAGTCCTCCTCTGTTGAATTCTAAATTTCTCCCAGTCCTCAGGTTTGTTGCTTTTTCTAGCCAATTTATATGTCTTTTCCTTGTTTTAATACTATCCTTAATTTCCCTTGTTAGCCACAGTTGAGCCATCTTCCCCGTTTTATTTTTACTCCAGACAGGAATGTATAATTATTGAAGTTCATCCATGTGATCTTTAAATGTTTGCCATTGCTTATCCAACGTCAACCCTTTAAGTATCATTTGCCAGTCTATTCTAGCCAATTCACATCTCATACCGTCGAAGTTAGCTTTCCTTAAGTTCAGGACCCTAGTTTCCGAATTAACCTTGTCAATCTCCATCTTTATAAAGAATTCTACCATATTATGGTCACTCTTCCCCAAGGGGCCTCACACAACAAGATTGCTAATTAGTCCCTTCTCATTACACATCACCCAGTCTAGGATGGCCAGCTCTCTAGTTGGTTCCTCGACATATTGGTCTAGAAAACCATCCCTAATACATTCCAGGAAATCTTCCTCCACCGCATTGCTACCAGTTTGGTTAGCACAATCAATATGTAGATTAAAGTCGCCCATGATAACTGCTGTACCTTTATTGCACACATCCCTTATTTCTTGTTTGATGCTGTCCCCAACCTCATTACTACTGTATTGATGGTCTGCACACAACTCCCACTAACGTTTTCTGCCCTTTGGTATTCCGCAGCTCCACCCATACCGATTCCACATCATCCAGGCTAATGTCCCTCCTTACTATTGCAATAATTTCCTTTTTAACCAGCAGCGCCACCCGCCTCCTTTTCTTCTCTGCCTATCCTTCCTAAATGACATTCATGAATCAGTTAGGTTTTTATGACAGACAGTTTTGTGGTCACTTTTTACTGATACAAGTGAAAATTTGGAAGAACAGAAGAGTCAGGGTGGATTTTTGAGGAGTGCGCTGATGATGGTGGTTTGAATGGGAGCAGGACAGTACCTGAGGAGAGGGAAGCATTTATAAAGTCAGCTTGCATAGTGGCCAGGAAAGAAGTTGAGTTGTGAGGAGTTTAGTGGCAATGGGATTCAGGCAGTAGGAGGGAGGGTCTCATTGACAAGCTGAGCTCAATGAGAGCACAGGGGAGATGGGAAAGAAATTAGAGGGAGACGGGAGGTTTGCACTTGAGTTGAGGGTGGAGGGGGAAGAGGAGAGGGTTTTAAGAAGATGACTGATATTGAACAAAAGAACCTGGGGATTACCTTTGCTCTCCTGGATAATTGTAGGGAAATGGCAATTTTGGCAGATAAGCATGAGGAAATGACATAGTCTAGCCAGATCTGGTGATGGATGGTTAAGCCAGCTATTTGTTTGTCTGGTGCACTCAAATCTGCACCCTCGGACTTGAAAGAGCAAAAATGGGCACCACACCTGGCGGAGTCAATGAAGGTTTTGCTGGAGACAAGGGCAATATGTGAAGATAAGGGCATAGTCGACTGCTCCAGAAGTAACATAGTGAATCGAATCCAAAGGCTATGCAACTGGGAATTTGAAAGTGCAGTTGTAAGCATCTCGGGGCAGATTACAAGCAGGTGAAGAAGGAACTAGGGTTGGATGGGTGTTTGGGGATATGGATGATGAGGAATACAACAATGCGGTCTGAATTGCCTGCTAGAGATCAAGGTCACAGGAGTAGAGAGGCCATGAAAGATGGCGAGATTGATGAGGTGAATATGGGTAGGGCATGAGTGAATTTATGGAGCGACGGGCTTTTGGAGGATAGGAGGGTGATGAATTCAAAGGAGAATGGTGCGTGGGTCTTTTTTTCAGCATCTTTATTTGCCAATTTCCCTCCCATTGCTTGTGAAAGCCCCGTCTTCTTGCTGAAGTACAGTTTTACAGTTGGCCTCTGGTGCTTCACCCAACTTGTAGTTATTCAAATGTGAGCTCTGACTCTTTTGACAGGCAATTTAATCACAGGATATATCAGAGTTGAGCCCAACCCTGTCCTCATCCTTATATATATAGTTCCAACAGAGAGGCTCCACACCAGGCAGAATATATATTCACTAAGAAATCATTTTTTTCTCTTCAAATAAACCTTGCAAAAGATGGCAGTTGCTCATCACCCTTTATGATAGTGGGGGAAATGTCTGCTGTTCTGTTTTTTATTTTTGTAAAAAACTGAGTTGAAGAACCAAGACCTTTAGATAGAACAGCATCAAGGTTAAAAATAGAAGAGTAGATTAAATAAACTAAGAACTAACCATTGTGAGTCTATGAATTATTCAAATAACAGAGTTTACATTTCCATTTTGATTCAAGTCTCAGCAACAATAAAAATGTTCCCCAGTATAACCTCCCCAGTAATCCTTCTGAAACTGAGGTCATTTTCAAAATAATGGCAGAGGAAATATGATCTGAGTACTTGAAAAGGAATAGTGTTAAATTTAGTTGGTAGTTATATTTTATTTTCCAAAGTCCTATTGTGTACGTAAAGCAATAAAAACAAATGCACTTTGTCGGAGGACATTTATGTAGCAAAATATGTTTTACTTGATTAAACTTCAGCATTAAGAATAAGTGTCATAGTTATTTAAAGAGTATGAAGTATCTCCTCAGAATTTTAGTTATCTATTGGTTACAGCTTTATTGAATCTTTCTGTTTCTGTAAAGATTGGAGCAAATTGTGAAGTATTTTCTAAATGTGAATATCCTTCCTGAACTTAAAATAGAGTGACAGTGAAATAAAGGTCTCCTTATCAGTATGAGCGGGTGGAAGCTGCAGTATCTCTTCTATAGATTTTCAAGGCAATTGTGTACTATTCCATTAGTGTTAAAAGACAAAATATCATCCAGATAACATCAATATTTAATTATCTATTCTCTCTCTCGTCCACAGGACATGTTCAGTGAACATCTGTATGAAGACAATCAACACCATACTTTGGTGCATCTGGTAAAAGGTGCATTCCATTTTCCTTGTCTCTGGTCTGAGGCTGCAGAAACTGACCACAGGGGAAATACAAACTTCTGTAAAAACCAGGGGCTGATATCTTTCCCCTTGGTGAGCCACATCAACACCACAAAAAGGACAAGTAACGGCACACAAACTTTTAGATTATTTTTGGCTTCAAGATTAAATTCAAATTGCTAGCATAGAAACACACCTCTTCCACTGAGATACATAATGATATTTAATCACCTAATGATGCACTGAGCTTTCATATATGTACAATGCTTACATTGTGCTTTCACAATTCTTGTTATCACATCACTGAGCAATTTCACAGTGCAGTTAATAAGAAAATGTAATTATGAAGTTACTTTTCTGGATCTCATGTTTCTGATGAGCACTTAAGAAATTCTTCTGTCAGGCACAGAGACGTGGGTCACAGTGCTTATTTTGCATATAAAGGAAAGGACTTGCATTTATATAGTACCTTTCACGACCTCAGGACATCCCAAAGCGCCTTACACCCGATAGAGTACTGTTAGAATTGCACTGACTGTGGTAATGTAAAGAAATGCTGCAGCCAATTTGCGCACAGCATGATCCCACAAACAGCCATGAGATTTACAACCAGATAATCTGTTTTTTTTTTGTGATGTTGGTTGAGGGATAAATATCAGCCAGGGCACTGCCATGAGATCTTTTACATCCATCTGTGAGGACAGACAGGGCCTCAGCTTAACTCCTCTGGAAGACTGCACCTTTTGCCAGTGCATCGCTCCATCAGTATTGCACTGGAGTGTCAGCCTGGATTATGTGCTTAAGTCCCTGGAATGAGGCATGTCCCCACGACCTTCTGACTCAGATGCAAGAGTGCTACCATTGAGACAGGGCTCACACCAACAAACTCGTAAATCCTATCTTTTTAAAATGGAGAGATCTTTTTGATAACATTTTAGCTGACAACGTAAAAAGTGGGCTCAATTTTCCCTAGCCCCTTCTTTTGGCGCACTTACCTTAAATGCACCGACTTTGTGTGCTGGAAAAGGCGCCGAAAAAAAGGGGCTCCATCCTGCCCGCTCTGCCGAGTCTCCGGTGTCGCAGTGTGGTGTAGTGAAGTGGGGGGCGGAGCAACAGGCCAGCGCAGAAAACACTGCTGGCAGCTGCGCACATGCGCAGTGAAGTCTGTGCACATGCTCCTCGCCCTCCCAGCGTATCCTGCGGGCTATGAGCAGGACCCGAGGCTCGCAGCTCCTATCCCCGGCTGAAGGGACGCCCCGATCTTCGCCGCACCCGATCCCCGGCCGAATGGCCTCCCGCACTGGCTGGCCAGCCCGCTGACTTCCCAGGCGGCCGAGGTAGGACTTCAGTTTTATTTTTTATTTATTGATGGTTGTGCTTGAGAGTTTTGATTGGGGGTGGGGGGAGGAGGAGAGTTTTGGGGGGGGGGGGTGGGGGGAGAAAGAGTGTTTTGATGGGGGGGGGGGACTTTAAAAAAAATATTTGATTCTGGCATAAAGGTAGGACTTCTATTTTTTTATTTGTTATTGGTTGATTGCTTATTACTTTTTGTGGTTTGTTTAGTGCTTTGTAAGTCTTAGTGCAAGTCCTCAGCTTCCTTTTTGTCATGTATTTAACTATCATTGTAACCCATGTATAAGCTGACCTAAGTTGTACACCTTGAGAACATTGACCACAAGGGGCGAACTTGTGGGAGACACTCCTAACCTGGACTTTCCGGTATAAAAGGGGAAGCTCCACCCATCTTCATCACTTGAGGTCTTGGTAATAAAGGTAACTGGTCACAGTGTGACCTTCTCTCAAGTATGGGCCTCGTGTGCATTTATACTGTATAGTAAGGACATATCATTGGCGACGAGAAACTGGGATTTAAACCACGCGAGCATGGCCACTAGCAGCACAGAAGAGAGGTACTGTGTTGATGATGATTGAGAGACTACAGCAAAGTTTTATCACTAAGGAATGGTTGGGACAGGATTCGGCTGACAAACGCAGGGCTCATCTCCTGATGGTTTGTGGATCCAGAACGTACTCCCTGATGAAGGACCTTCTAGCGCCAGAGAAACCGGCGGATAAGACGTTCGAAGAGCTCAGTAAGGGGAACACCTTAAACCGGCGAGCAGCATGCACACGGTGAGACACCGGTTTTACACACACCGGCGGCGAGAAGGGCAAAGCGTTCCAGACATCGTAGCAGATCTCCGGCGACTGGCGAGCCTATGTAAGTTCCCAGGCGCATGCAGAGTGGAGATGCTGCGAGACTTTTTTATTGAGGGCATCGGGCACACTGGGGTTTTCAGGAAACTGATTGAGATCAAATACTTGACCTTGGAAGCGGCGGCTCTGATAGCCCAGACATTTATCTCAGGGGAGGAAGAGACCAGAATGATTATGATAAAAATCTTGGCTCAAATGCGGCAAATGACCAGGGAGTTAACATTGTTAACACGGCACACAGTTCTCTCGGCAGACAAGGGCAATCGGACATGCCCGAGCATGTAGTCGAACCCAAAGGGGGAATTCAACAGAGACAATGGCTAGCTGAACGGCGATTCATGCCATCGCAATGGACAATGTGGCCAGTAATGGGGCCATCAACACCTGTTAATGGTGAGCTTAAGGACAGTTACAGAGGCAGTCAGAGATGATCGGCTGGTAATGGACCTTTTGTTAACAACAACGGGGCCTCCAGCTCATGTTGGAGGTGTGGAGGCAAACACCCAGCTGGAGTTTGCAGGTATCAGCAATATACCTGCAGAAACTGCAACGTCAGCGGTCACTTGGCGCATATGTGCAGGAAGCCTGCAGCCAGGTTGATGTACGAGGAGGATGGGCCCGATGTAAGCTCTATGAGGCCAAATGAATACTGGGGGAAATCGCTGGAAGCTGAAGTTCAGCAAGTTCATGTGGAGCACATACACAGTTCATATACCAGGACGCCACCAATAATGATGAAAGTGCTCCTCAATGGCATCCCGGTATTAATGGAGCTAGACACAGGGGCCAGCCAGTCCCTGATGAGTATCAAACAGTTTGAAAGGTTGTGGGTGTCCAAGGCCAGGAGGCCAAAATTATTGCCGATTGACGCACAGCTACGGACATATACAAAGGAGATCATTCCGGTGCTAGGCAGCGCCACGGTAGTCATGACCCACAAAGATTCGGAGAACAGGTTGCCACTCTGGATTGTCCTGGGGGACAGTCCCGCACTACTGGGGAGGAGTTGGCTTGCTGTCATGAACTCGAAATGGGGTGATGTCAATGCAATTTCCTCTGTGGAGCGAGTATCATGCTCACAGATCCTGGACAAATTTGACTCACTATTTCAACCCGTCATCGGCACTTTCATGGGGACCAAGGTAGTGATTCACATAAACCCGGACGCCAGGCCAGTACACCACAAGTCCAGAGCGGTCCCATACGTGAGACGGGTAAACATAGAATGCGAATTGGACCGCCTGCTGAGGGAAGGCATCATCTCACCAGTCGAATTCAGTGTGTGGGCGAGCCTGATCGTGCCGGTGCTCAAGGCGGATGGGTCGGTCAGGATATGTGGCGATTACAAGGCCACCATCAATCGGGTGTCACTCCAAGACCAGTACCCACTACCGAGAGCGGAGGACGCTATCTGGTGGCAAACTTTTTTCAAAATTGGAACTGACCTCAGCTTACATGATCCAGGAACTGGCGAGTGAGTTGAAGAAGCTGACCACCATCATGACACACAAGGGGTTGTTTGAGTATAACAGATGTAAGGTTCGGGATTCGTTCGGCTGCCGCGATTTATCAACGAAATATGGAAAGCCTCCTCAAGTCGATTCCAAGCACGGTGGTTTTTCAAGACGACATCCTCATCACGGGTTGCGATACTGAAGAACACCTCCACAACCTGGAAGAGACTGGACCGGGTAGGGCTGTGACTGAAAAAGGCGAAGTGCGTCTTCTTAGCTCCAGAAGTAGAATTCCTGGGGAAGAGCAGACGAGATCAGACCTATTGCGTCCAAAACAGACGCGATCCAGAGAGGACCCAAACCCCGTAACACGACGGAGCTGTGTTCGTTCCTGGGGCTGCTGAACTATTTTGGTAACTTTCTTCCCAAATTGAGCACGCTGTTAGAGCCGCTACATGTGCTGCTACGCAAAGGTCGCGATTGGGTCTGGGGGGACAGCCAGGAAAGGGATTTTGATAGAGCACGCAATTTGTTATGCTCCAACAAACTGTTAAAGTTATATGACCCATGTAAGAAACTTGTTTTAACGTGCAATGCGTTGTCCTATGGGGTCGGATGTGTGTTGCAGCATGTTAATACCAATGGTCAGTTACAGCCGGTAGCTTATGCCTCCAGAAGTCTGTCCCAGGCAGAAAGGGGCTATGGGATGGTAGAAAAGGAAGCGCTAGCATGTGTATATGCAGTAAAAAAAAAAATGCACCAGTACCTGTTTGGCAGGAAATTTGAGCTGGAGACAGATCACAAACCCCTAACGCCCCTTTTGGCTGACAACAAGGCCATAAATGCGAATGCGTCGGCCCACATACAGAGGTGGGCACTCACGTTAGCTGCCTATAACTACACAATTCAGCACAGAAAACTGCGCCGATGCACTCAGCAGGCTCCCACTAGCCACCACTGAGGGGGCAACTGAGCATGATGCTGAGATGGTCATGGCTGTTGAAGCTTTCGAAAGCGAAGGCTCACCTGTGACAGCCCGTCAGGTTAAAGTCTGGACAAATAAAGACCCATAACTGTCTTTAGTTAAGAAATGTGTCCTGAATGGGGACTGGGCAGGCACGTATGGGGCATGCTCTGAGGAATTTAAACCATTTCATAGGCGCAAGGATGAACTCTTGATTCAGGCTGATTGCCTACTGTGGGGAAACCGAGTAGTCATGCCCCAGATGGACAGAGAGGTGTTTATCAGAGAACTTCACAATGAGCACCCGGTCATTTTCATGATGAAGGCAATTGCCAGGTCACACGTTTGGTGGCCAGGAATTGATGCAGATCTGGAACTTTGTGTTCGCAGTTGCAACACGTGTGCTGGGCAACGCACCCAGGGAAGCCCCCCTTAGCCCCTGGTCCTAGCCCGCCAAGCCATGGTCACGCATCTATGTGGACTACGCAGGTCCTTTCATGGGAAAATGTTTTTGGTTGTTGTAGACGTCTACTCCAAATGGATTGAGTGTGCCATTTTAAATTCAAGCACATCCTCTGCCACGGTAGAAAGTCTACGGGCAATGTTCACCGCCCAAGGTCTACCGGATGTCTTGGTCAGCAACAATGTCCCGTGCTTCACAAGCATTGAATTCCAGGACTTCATGGCAGGCAATGGAATCAACCATGTCAGAACGGCACCGTTCAAGCTGGCCTCAAACGGCCAGGCAGAACGAGCAGTGCAGATAATCAAACAGGGGATGCTCAGAATCCAAGGGGGTTCCCTCCAAAGCCGCTTATCACGCCTCCTGTTGGCCTATAGATCCCGACCACACTCGCTCACAGGGGTTCCACCCGCAGAGCTGCTAATGAAAAGGACGCTCAAAACCAGGTTATCCCTTATACACCCTACTATGAAAGAAATTGTTGAGAGCAGGCATCAGTCACAATGTGACGACCATGACAGAAATGCGAGGGCGCGATGTATTGATGTTAATGACCCTGTTTTTGTCCTTAATTACGCTGCAGGGCCCAAATGGCTTGCAGGCACCGTGATTGCCAAAGAGGGGAATAGGGTTTTGGTAGTTAAACTTACCAATGGACAAATCTGCCGCAAACACGTGGATCAAACTAAAAGGAGGTTCAGCAACCCCATAGAAGAAGCAGAGGAAGAACACGGCGTAGAGTTTACTCCACCACAGGTGACCGAACACTGGAACCAAGTGGAGGAGAGCCCAGTCACTGTGGGCAGTCCGGACAAGCCTGAGGCACCGCAAACAGGAGACACTCAGGCCAGCGCCCAACAACCGGAGCCCCAACTCAGGCGCTCTACAAGGGAGCGTAAACCCACAGAGAGACTTAACCTGTGATCCCAATAAGACTTTGGGGGGGGAGGTGATGTCATGTATTCAACTATCATTGTAACCCATGTATAAGCTGACCTAAGTTGTACACCTTGAGAACATTGACCACAAGGGGCGAACTTGTGGGAGACACTCCTAACCTGGACTTTCAGGTATAAAAGGGGAAGCTCCACCCATCTTCATCACTTGAGGTCTTGGTAATAAAGGTAACTGGTCACAGTGTGACCTTCTCTCAAGTATGGGCCTTGTGTGCATTTATACTGTATAGAAAGGACATATCACTTTTATTTTTTATTTGTTAACTAATTGTTTATTATTGTTTGGCCTTTGTTTAGTGCTTTGTAAGTCTTTGTGCAGGTCCTCTCAGCTTCCTTGTATTTTTTTATTTGTTACTGAATGCTTATTTTTGGGCTTTGTTTAGTGCTTTGTAAGTCTTGGTGCTTTAAATGTACTAACCTGCGCCGAATTCTTAACTGCCTGCAATGTTTTTCAGAGCTGGCCACACACGCTGACCTAAGTTAATTAGGGGTAAGTTTTAGCTGGCCAAAATGGCATAAATGGCCAAAACTGGCGTAAGTGTCTGGGAACGCCCCCTTTAAAAAAAAACGGAACTAAAAAAAATCATACCTAACTGACTTACTCTGGAGCAAATTTTGGGGAGGGAAATGGCATTTTTTAAACTTACGCCAGAAAAAAAAACTTACTCCAAAAAAATTGATGCAAGTCATGGCCAAAATTAGGCCCAATAGTAGTAATTATTTTAAGTACAGTGTATAACTACATTAAATATCAAAGATGAGCGATTTGGAAGTATCCTGATAAGGTCCGTTTTAATTTACTCTTTACATAGCCTCTTCCATTTATTATTACCTTTTACCCTTGGCAAAGTTAAACTGATCTTATGATCTGGTTGTGCTCTGTTGAGCTTTGAACAAAGATTACAGCAAGTCAATAGCACAGCAGGTTTCATGAAATTCTGAGAATTATCTGCACACACTGCTTAAATAAGAGTGAGACAGCAACTTTACTAAAGTGCACTGACAACCTGACTGCTTTTCAATCATGGAATCTAATAAAGTTTATCGGAGGTTTATTTAATAACAAAGGATTTATATAGACTGTGAATATACACTCAGATTCATGCAGTGTGTCTTTATATGATGAGATTATTAATTTTACCTGTGCATTGACAACTCCAACCAATTTAGTGATCTGTAACATGTTGAAAACCAAAACTAGAAGTTCTACAAAACATTCTATGAAATTCCATCTCATTAATGAAAGGTAAATTAATAACCCCAACCTAATGGCCCAGTTTGTAAATGTACTACCCACGGTGGAATTGAATTGCAAATACCAGGAAAGTTTCTGGTTCCATCCCTGGTCTATCCTTAATTAGCTGAATTCAGCCAAGAAAGATTTTGGCCTAGAAATATGTTTGCACGCACCTGTTTTTCAGATGAAGCATCCAATATGGTTACATGTGCATGCTCAGTCCGCATCGGAAGTACTCTGCGCACCTTATTGATTTGGGCATCTGTAATTGTCCAGTGTGCCCTCCTGAAACAGGCATTAAGCCTATTGCCTATGTGAATTGGAGGGTCCTCAGGACATCCTAAAGCAATTCACAGCCAATTAATTCATTTTGTAGTGACTGTTGTGTGGGCAAATGTGACAGCGAATTTGAATAGCAAGGTCCCACAAACAACATTAAGATAAATGGTCAATTAATCTCTTTTTTGTGGTGTTGGTTGGGAGATAAACATTGTGCAGGACAGCAAGAGAACTTCTCTGTTCTTCTTCAAATAATGTTCTGGGATCGTTTACGTCCACCTTAAAAGGCAGACAGGGCCTCGGCTTAATATCTCAACTGAAGGACAAGCTCTGACAATGCCGCTCCCCTTCAATACTACACTGAAGCATCAGCCCAGATAAGTCTTGGAGTGGGGTTTGAACCATAACTTTCTGGTTTAAAGACAAGTGTGCTACCAATTAGCCAATCTGACACTGGCAGTGGTAGAGATGCTTCAATTGGCATCAGTGATCCTAGGAAAAGGGAAATCAGCCAGTGTTCCTGATCTCTATCCAGTCATTCCAGTTAGAATGTGCAAACATGTGGTTATCAGGGGAAAACACTTTTGGGCTTAACTGTGATGCTTTCATTTTCAAATAGTATGTGAACACTCATTGTCTAGCTTACACATGAAGAATGGCCAGTTGGGTCAGGTATCCCAGTGCTGGCATCTGTGGATCTATTTTATACCATGAGTCGCTGCCCTCAGAGAAAATTTGCAGGCAGCCTACAAGATATCCACACTATTACACCGGAAGCTTTGGCCTGCTTATCCAACTTAAATATTGATATTTAACTTGCTTTGCTACTATCATACGAAAGAAGAAGACTGCCTTCAGGAGAGAAGGGGAGAAAATTAGTGGGGAGGGGGATTGGTAAACCATTTTACTTTTCATTTGAAGAGTAATCATGTAGAAAATAGTATTCAGCTGCGATATTTCACGCTGCACCCTGCTCCCAAGCTTCTTACCAATGTTGCAATGTAATTGGTTGCTTGAAAGTGGACTTGAGTGGTCCAGGTTAATAATCTTGTAAAGATTAATGAAAGAAAAGAAAAATACAACAGTGGAAATCTCAAATAAAAACAGAAAATACACCTTAGCTAAATCAGCATCCAAAAAGTAGGTTAATGTTTTGGGTGAACCATTTCATCATGCGAGATGGCACTCAATGAAAAATTTAATTCTAAAAAAGCCCTAGTTGCTTACTTAGCAAAGACACTGTTGAATGGAACTGGGCCATACCTCATCCCAGGCACTATTCTCAGTCTGTATTAAGTTAACTGACATCAGCTGGAGTGGCCGTATCAAAGCCTCCTTGATAAAATGTAACATCCCCTCCAACACCTGGGAGTCCCTGGCCAAAGACTGCCCTAAGTGGAGGAAGAGCATCCGACAGGGCGCTGAGCACCTCGAGTCTCGTTGCCGAGAGCATGCAGAAAACAAGCGCAGGCAGCGGAAGGAGTGTGCGGCAAACCAGTCCCACCCACCCTTTCCCTCAACGACTGTCTGTCCCACCTGTGACAGAGACTATAATTCCCGTATTGGACTGTTCAGTCATCTAAGAACTCACTTTTAGAGTGGGAGTTAGTCTTCCTCGATTTCGAGGAACTGCCTATGATGATGATGAGGGGCACTTAACTGGCTTTAGCATTCCTCATCTAGGGAAGGGAAAAATTAGCAAGGATTTCTGCTCCTGATTGTTATAAGAACATAAGAAATAGGAGCAGGAGTAGGCCACCTGGACCCTCGAGCCTACTCTGCCATTTAATAAGATCATGGCTGATCTGATCATGGACTCAGCTCCACTTCTCTGCCCATTCCCCATAACCCCTTATTTTCTTATCGCTCAAAAATCTGTCTACTTCTGCCTTAAATATATTCAATGGGCCAGCCTCCACAGCTCTCTGGGGCAGAGAATTCCATAGATTTACAACCGTCTGAGAGAAGAAATTCCTCCTCATCTCAGTTTTAAATGGGCGGCCCCTTATTCTGAGACTATGTCCCCTAGTTTTCATTTCCCCTATGAGTGGAAATATCCTCTCTGCATCCACCTTGTTGAGCTGCCTCATTATCTTGTATGTTTCGATAAGATCACCTCTCATTCTTCTGAACTCCAATGAGTATAGGCCCAACCTACTCAACCTATCTTCATAAGTCAACCCCCTCATCTCCGGAATCAACCTAATGAACCTTCTCTGAACAGCCTCCAATGCAAGTATATCCTTCCTTAAATACGGAGACCAAAACTGTACGCAGTACTCCAGGTATGGCCTCACCAATATCCTGTACAGTTGTAGCAAGACTTCTCTGCTTTTATACTCTATCCCCTTTGCAATAAAGGCCAACATTCCATTTGCCTTCCTTATTACTGTACCTGCATACTAACTTTTTGTGTTTCATGCACAAGGACCAATTATCATTGACTCCTGCTGGAAACTGAATGTGAACACCCAAAGGGGAGGAAGAGCATCCGGGAGGGCGCTGAGCTCCTCGAGTCTCGTCGCCAAGAGTATGCAGAAATCAGGTGCAGACAGCGGAAGGAGCATGCAGCAAACTAGACTCCCCACCCACCCTTTCCTTCAACCACTGTCTGTCCCACCTGTGACAGAGACTGTAGTTCTCGTATTGGATTGTGTAGCCACCTGAGAACTCACTTTTAGAGTGGAAGCAAGTCTTCCTCAATTTCAAGGGACTGCCGATGATGATGATGATTGGGTGGGATGACAATCGGGTTCACTTGTAATGCCTCTCACAGTCAAATAACGTGCTGATCACAGCATCCACCGGTACGCTCGCAGCCTTCCGCGAGAGGTGGGCACGGAAGGGGCTGGAATGCATCATCACCTCCGGCAACCAAATTTTAATTTGATCGTTTATTATTTTTAATGTTTAATTTGTTAATTTGTTGGTTCTATTGCCCCTTTAATAAGGTGGCATGTGATTTATAATTTTACTTTAAAAACTAAGGTGCTGATAATCATTGCCTAAGCTCACACTTTGGTAAGATACTGGAGGGCACTAATGATCAGTTTGAGTCAGTATCTTCAGGACAGAGGGAACTGTTAGGAGAGAAAAGCTTTCAAAATTGCAGTTAATAAATTGGAAGCTTAAACAATAAACAACTTAACATTTTGCAACCAAGTTAAAGTTTGCAGCTTTCGGTGGAGATTGTGACTTGAGGGTATATTTCTTTCAGTTGGACGACTTCACCAAAAATGTTACTTGCTGGGACAAAAATGGCAACATTCAATAAAGTGTAACACTACAGTGGTTATGGTGCTGGACTAGCAACCCAGAGGTTGCATAATGACAATCCCACCATGTCAAGTTGTAAAATTGAAGCCAGTAAATGTGGTATTTTGTGGGTTATCACGAAAAGAAATGAGAATGAAAATTACCACACTGTTGTAAAAATCAAGCTGGTTTACTAATGTCCTTCACATGCTGAGAAGATGTAGCTTGCTCTAACCAGATGGGAATTCAGACTCTTCTTCCTTGTGCTGCCTTTTTATTGTGGTAATAGGGAGAGTAATTTTGTTCATCAATACAATAATATGAGCATTCTTTTACTGGCATCATTGGTAGCTTAAAAACTTGGGTAATCGTTGATTAAAGACTTTCTTTTGACTCTACATCAATTTCCCTAGTATCACTCCAGGGAGTGAAATCCACACACAACTTGCATTTATATAGCACCTTTAACGGAGAAAAATGTCCCAAGGTGCATCACAGAGGCGTAATGAATAAAATGGACCCCGAGCCAAAGAAGGAGATATTATCAGGAGGATCAGAGGTGGATTTTAACGAAGGTCTTAAAAGGAAGAACAGGAGGTGGAGAGGCTTAAGGAAACGGCCTATGTCGCTGAAGATGTAGAATCAAAGAAACTTACAGCAAAGAAAGAGGCCATTCGGCCTCTGCTGCCCGTTCGAAAGAACAGTCCTGCTTGGTCCCACATCCCACTTTTTGTCCGTTACCCTGCAAATTCCTCATCCTCAAGTACCTGTCCAACTCCTTTTTAAAATCATTTATGGAATCAGTTTCAACTACCTTTTCAGGTAGAGCGTTCCAGATCCCGACAACTCTCTGAGTGAAAAGATTTCTCCTCATCTCCCCTCGAGGGGCTAGACTTTCGACACATCATCGTCCATTTAGCGCCCATATAAGTGCTGAGATTCAGGCTATCGTCAATATTTGATGAAAAATAGAAACTAGCGCCCGATTATCACCCATTTATCGCCGGCGCAACTTTCGGCATACAGGAATGAACTGCATCGCCTGGCCTATTTAAAAAAAAGTCATCCTCGTGCAAGGCCCAGAATACTGTTTATAATGGAAACTAGCGCCCAAATATCGCCCAGATTATCACCAAGCACTACTTTCAGCATTTCGCCCATAATTCGTCCAAATGATCGCTCGCGCAAAAAGACGCTCAAGGAAAGCTGCAATCACCTGACCTTAACATGGCAGTATGGATGCCATTTTGTAACTCGGAGGATCTTTAGTAAAAGTCTGCTTGAAGTTCTTGGGAGGAGAAGTAATTCGTGAGTGATTTTAAGGGCAATTTTGAATCTTGCCAATCATCTAATCACATTGTATTTGTTGAGGACAATTTAAGAAGACAAATTAGGGGATTTAAAGTGATTTATAGTGATGGGGCCTGTAATTTCTCAACCAGTATTGATGACTACTCACATGCTGCAGAATAGAGATGGGAGAAGGTTCATTGAAGAGCATTATGTGCACAATCAAAGAGGTGGCAGACTGCTGAGAAGGAGAAGTTCAGCCAACATATTTACAGGGATAAGCGATCATACCTGGACTTGTCCAATAACACGTGCATTAGAAGGCTGCGATTCCGAAGGCAGGTCATCAGTGAGATATGCCAGCTAATTAATCTGCAACCTACCAGCACCATCAGGATCACACTGCCCGTTGAGGTTAAAGTTACTGTGGCACTTTCCTTCTATGTATCAGGCTCCTTTCAGGTGTCAGCTGGTGACATTTGCAGTATCTCTCAGCACTCCACACATTGCTGCGTTTGACAGGTGACTGAAGCCCTTTATGCACGCAGGATGGACTTTATAAACTTCCCTATGACCAGGGAGGCACAGAGTGAGAGGGCTTTGGGTTTCTCAAGAATCGCAAACTTCCCCAAGGTGCAGGGAGCAATAGACTGTATGCACATCGGCCTGCGAGCACCTTTACAGGATGTGGAGGTGTTTCAGAACGAAAAGTGATTCCACTCCATGAATGTGCAGCTCATTGTCGACCACAAGCAAGTAATCACGGCAGTAAATGCAAATTTTCCAGGGAGCATCCATGATGCGCACGTCTTGCATGAGAGCGCTGTCTCTGACCTGTTTAAGAGTCAGGCATAAGGTCACCATTGGATGCTGGGGAATAAAGGATATGGCCTTGCCAGCTGGCTCATGACCCCTCTGCATAAACCCCAGACAGAAGCAGAGAAGTGACTGACAGCAGCCGGAGAGACTCACACAGTCTGGGCAAAACTGATCGGACCCCTCAATGCTCAGCCGTGCCCCCATCCACCAACCTAACCAAAGAAATGTCGAGTGTTTGCGGTCTGTTTGTTTGCAGTCATTCCTTTGGCCCCAATTTTTGATCAAAGTGTTTAAATAATAATTAATACTGTCGATTAAGTTTTAAGGCATCTCAGCAGCATTAGAGTAAAAGGGCGCAGGTTTCAACTCCAGTCCAAATCTTAACAGGGAAGTTATCCAAGATTACCCAGCTTAATTACAATCCGGCAGATTTACATTCTAATTAATGAGTCAGTGCATCATTACAATTATAAATGTAATAATTTAATATTTACTCTTGCCGATGAAACAAGACTGTTCCAGCACTTGCGGCACTGGTCTGCCTCTCGCCTATCGTGGGCGACAGATGACAGAATAGCAGCGATATCCGCCCATATTCGCTGGTATATCCTAGGGGAGATTTCCCATGCCCACCTCGGGTTAATTAGCCCCAGCGAGCCTCCGCCTCATGGACTAAGGCCTCGTTTTCTTCGAAGAAGAAAACTTTCACCCTCCTTCTCCTTGCAGCCTCCTCAATACTCTCTCCCAACTCTTCGTGCTCCACCTCCATCATATCTGCTTATCAATTCCTTCAAAAAATGACTCCTCACAAACCTTTCTTCTCTCTTTCCCCCCCTTTGCCTTCTGAGCATGCGCAGATGACCCCTGACCTCCAGAATCATGGGAAAAGTTCTTTGCCTGAAAAAAACTGCGCATGCGCAGAACGGCCGTTGCTATGGACACCAGTGTTGCACGACCAAATACATTGATGTCGCCCATTTCACATCGTTAAGGCTATCACCCAAACTAAAAAGGCGAAACTGGCAGTTTTTGAAATGGCTGAAATTCCAGTGATCCTGAAAAATAAAAGTAGTATTAAGGCCGGAAATATCGCCCAAAATCACAGTGGAAAGTCTAGCCCCTATTTTTTGCCAATGATTTCAAATCTATGACCTCTAGTTATTGACCCACTCGCCAGAGGGAATTATTTTTCTCTATCCACTCTAACAAAACTGCTTATAATCTTGAAAACCTCTATTCGGTCACCTCTTAACCTTCTCTGATCTAAGGAGAATAGTGCTAACTGTTCCAATCTCTCCTCATAACTAAATTCCCTCATCCCTGGTAACATCCTGGTAAACCTCCTCTGTACCCTTTCTAAGGTCTTTACATCTTTCCTGAAATGTGGTGCCCAAAATTGTCCACAATTCTCGAGCTGAGGCCTTGCCATTTAGAAAGTTCAAGCATGATCGTATTGCTTTTATATTTAATTCCTCTATTTATAAACCCAAGCAGCTCATATGCTTTTTTTAACCATCTTATCAACTTGCCCTGCCACCTGGGCTTTCAAATCTTGAACATCTGTCAGTGGTGGCTTGCCAGAATCCAGAGTGATCTCAAAAGGATCGCTTTAACTTGCGAGTCTAAATAAACTAACACTTAAAGCAGTTATTCTGTAGCATTTGTGTTGCCGTGAAGTGGTTTGTAACAAAACGAAACATGCAGGATAAATGTAGCATCAGTCCCCATTTTGGCTTCAGACGTAAGTCCATCTCCAGGAGTTAGTGTCGCACCATTCATGTTTCACATCTGTTCCATATAACTGCAACCAATGTAAAGCCAGCTTCAAAAATTTAAAAACTGAAGTTTAAGATATTTTCTATCTTTAATTTTCTGATATAGTAAAGAACTGACAGCACACTATGCTCATATCTAACATTAAAACTCATAACTTTCAGACATACATTAACAGAATTCTGTAAATGCATGAAACTGTCCATGGTCAGTGCTCTATTTTCCTCCAATTTGAGACTGTTGCAACATTAGCAGTAAAACTGATTGCATTAAACATGGCACAGGACGCCATTCCAATTTTTTCTCAATGGGTGCTCCGATTACTCATTTTTCACAGCTGAACTCTCCCATCTTCGTTCCTCCGAATCCATCATCACAGGCAGTCCCTCGAAATCGAGGAAGACTTGCTTCCACTCTAAAAATGAGTTCTCAGGTGACTGTAGAGTCCAATACAGGAATTACAGTCTCTGTCACAGGTGGGACAGACAGTCGTTGAAGGAAAGTGGGGGTGGGGAGTCTGGTTTGCCACACGCTCCTTCCTCTGCCGGCGCTTGATTTCTGCATGCTCTCGTCGACAAGACTCGAGGTGCTCAGCGCCCTCCCGGATGCTCTTCCTCCACTGAGGGCGGTCTTTGGCCAGGGATTCCCAGGTGTCGGTGGGGATGTTGCACTTTATCTAGGAGGCTTTGAGGGTGTCCTTGAAACGTTTCCTTTGCCCACCTGGGGCTCGCTTGCCATGTAGGAGTTCCGAGTAGAGCGCTTGTTTTGGGAGTCTTGTGTCAGGCATGCGGACAATGTGGCCCAGCCTACGGAGCTGGTCGAGTGTGGTCAGTGCTTCAAAGCTGGAGATGTTGGCCTGATAGAGAACACTGACGTTGGTGCGTCTATCCTCCCAAGGAATTTGCAGGATCTTGCGGAGACATCGTTGGTGTTATTTCTCCAGCGATTTGAGGTGTCTGCTCGATATGGTCCACGTCGCTGAGCCATACAGGAGGGCGGGTATCACTATAGCCCTGTAGACCATAAGCTTGGTGCCAGATTTGAGGGCCTGATCTTCGAACACTCTCCTCCTCAGACGAATGAAGGCTGCGCTGGCGCACAGGAGGCGGTGCTGGACCTCGTCGTCAATGTCCACCCTTGCTAATAGTAGGCTCCCGAGGTATGGAAAGTGGTCCACATTGTCCAAAGCCGTGCCGTGGACTTTGATAAGCAGGGAGCAGTGCTGTGTGGCGGGGTCAGGTTGGTGGAGAACCCTTGTCTTAAGGATGTTTAGTGTAAGGCCTATGCTTTCGTACGCCTCGGTGAAGATCTTGATGGTGGCTTGGAGTTCAGCCTCTGAATGTGCGCAGACGCAAGCATCGTCCGCGTACTGTAGCTCGATGATAGAGGATGGACGGTCTTGGATCTAGTCTGGAGGCGACGAAGGTTGAACAGGTTCCCACTGGTTCTATAGTTTAGTTTCACTCCAGCCGGGAGCTTGTTGAGCGTGAGATGGAGCATTGCAGCGAGGAAGATCGAGAAGAGGGTTGGCGTGACGACGCAGCCCTGCTTGACCCCGGTCTAGACGTGGATTGGGTCTGTGGTGGCTCTGTTCCATCATCAACATTAATATAGCCACAAAGCGATGACGGCAACAGAAGCAATTATGCAGAAAAATCAACGCTGGGGCACTCAAAGACCCAGCTAAGAGAGCCCTATACAGCCAACGCCTCACTGCCAATCTGGCAACCGTCGATGGCCCCGAGACACAGAGTACCCACAGAGCTTGGTCTACCCTTCAGGCCACCATAACCTGTGCCTGCGAAGAGACGCTCGGTCACTCAACCAGGAAACACCAGGATTGGTTTGATGAGAATGACCAGGAGATCCAGGAGCTAATCATCATCATCATAGGCAGTCCCTCGAAACGAGGATGACTTGTTTCCATGCCAAAAAGGGATGAGTTCACAGGTGTCATAGAAACATAGAACATAGAAAATAGGTGCAGGAGTAGGCCATTCGGCCCTTCGAGCCTGCACCGCCATTCAATGAGTTCATAGCTGAACATGCAACTTCAGTACCCCATTCCTGCTTTCTTGCCATACCCCTTGATCCCCCTAGTAGTAAGGACTACATCTAACTCCTTTTTGAATATATTTAGTGAATTGGCCTCAACAACTTCCTGTGGTAGAGAATACCACAGGATCACCACTCTCTGGGTGAAGAAGTTCCTCCTCATCTCGGTCCTAAATGGCTTACCCCTTATCCTTAGACTGTGACCCCTGGTTCTGGACTTCCCCAACATTGGGAACATTCTTCCTGCATCTAACCTGTCTAAACCCGTCAGAATTTTAAACGTTTCTATGAGATCCCCTCTCATTCTTCTGAACTCCAGTAAATACAAGCCCAGTTGATCTAGTCTTTCTTGATATATCAGTCCCGCCATCCTGGGAATCAGTCTGGTGAACCTTCGCTGCACTCCCTCAATAGCAAGAATGTCCTTCCTCAAGTTAGGAAACCAAAACTGTACACAATACTCCAGGTGTGGCCTCACCAAGGCCCTGTACAACTGTAGTAACACCTCCCTGCCCCTGTACTCAAATCCCCTCACTATGAAGGCCAACATGCCAACATGTTTCAATGAAGGACCTAATATTCCAGATCCCAAACTACATCTTGAGGGAGTGGAAGATGCTTGTGCGTGAATTTTTTTAACGTGTGGTGGCCGTTGCACACCAGCCACCACACAGGCTTGACAGAGCTAGGTCTTGGTCCAGTGGCAAGGATTACCCAAGACAACTGGAGACCAGCTCTGCTGCACGGACCTAGTGCGCACACATATCGCAGTGTGAATGTAATGGGCTGCAGGAGGGGTCAAAACTAAAAATCATGGTTTAAAAACTAGTATTAAAACACTCTACCTAAACGCACGTAGCATTCGAAATAAAGTAAATGAGTTGACGGCACAAATCATTACAAATGGGTATTAGTTGGTGGCCATTACAGAAATGTGGTTGCAGGGTGGCCAAGACTGGGAATTAAACATACAGGGGTATCTGACGATTCGGAAAGATAGACAAGAAGGGAAAGGAGGTGGGGTAGCTCTGTTAATAAAGGATGATATCAGGGCAGTTGTGAGAGACGATATTGGCTCGAATGAACAAATTGTTGAAACATTGTGGGTGGAGATTAGAGATAGTAAGGGGAAAAAGTCACTGGTGGGCGTAGTTTATAGGCCCCCAAATAATAACTTCATGGTGGGGCGGGCAATAATCAAGGGAATAATGGAGGTATGTGAAAAAGGAACGGCAGTAATCATGGGGGATTTTAACCTACATATCGATTGGTCAAATCGAATGGCACGGGGTAGCCTGGAGGAGGAATTCATAGAATGCATACAGGATTGTTTCTTAGAACAGTATGTCACAGAACCTACAAGGGAGCAAGCTATCTTAGATCTGGTCCTGTGTAATGAGACAGGAATAATAAACGATCTCCTAGTAAAAGATTCTCTCGGAATGAGTGATCACAGTATGGTTGAATTTGTAATACAGATTGAGGGTGAGGAAGTAGTGTCTCAAACGAGCATACTATGCTTAAACAAAGGGGACTACAGTGGGATGAGGGCAGAGTTAGCTAAAGTAGACTGGAAACACAGACTAAACGGTGGCACAATTGGGTAACAGTGGAGGATTTTTAAGGAGCTCTTTCATAGTGCTCAACAAAAATATATTCCAGTGAAAAAGAAGGGCGGTAAGAGAAGGGATAACCAGCCGTGGATAACCAAGGAAATTAAGGAGAGTATCAAATTAAAAACCAATGAGTATAAGGTGGCCAAGGTTAGTGGGAAACTAGAAGATTGGGAAAATTTTAAACGACAGCAAAGAATGACTAAGAAAGCAATAAAGGAAAGATAGATTACGAAGGTAAACTTGTGCAAAACATAAAAACAGATAGTAAAAGCTTTTACAGATATATAAAACGGAAAAGAGTGACTAAAGTAAATGTTGGTCCCTTAGAAGATGAGAAGGGGGATTTAATAATGGGAAATGTGGAAATGGCTGAGGCCTTAAACAATTATTTTGCTTCGGTCTTCACAGTGGAAGACACAGAAACCATGCCAGAAATTGCTGGTCACAGGAATGTGGGAAGGGAGGATCTGGAGACAATCACTATCACTAGGGGGTTAGTGCTGGACAGGCGAATGGGACTCAAGGTAGACAAGTCCCCTGGTCCTGATGAAATGCATCCCAGGGTATTAAAAGAGATGGCGGAAGTTATAGCAGATGCATTCGTTATAATCTACCAAAATTCTCTGGACTCTGGGGAGGTACCAGCGGATTGGAAAGCAGCTAATGTAACGCCTCTGTTTAAAAAAGGGGGCAGACAAAAGGCAGGTAACTATAGGCCGGTTAGTTTAACATCTGTAGTGGGGAAAATACTTGAAACTATCATTAAGGAAGAAATAGCGGGACATCTAGATAGGAATAGTGCAATCAAGCAGACGCAGCATGGATTCATGAAGGGGAAATCATGTTTAACTAATTTACTGGAATTCTTTGAGGATATAACGAGCATAGTGGATAGAGGTGTACCGATGGATGTGGTGTATTTAGATTTTCAAAAGGCATTCGATAAGGTGCCACACAAAAGGTTACTGCAGAAGATAAAGGTACGCGGGGTCAGAGGAAATGTATTAGCATGGATAGAGAATTGGCTGGCTAACAGAAAGCGGAGAGTCGGGATAAATGGGTCCTTTTCGGGTTGGAAATCGGTGGTTAGTGGTGTGCCACAGGGATCGGTGCTGGGACCACAACTGTTTACAATATACATAGATGACCTGGAAGAGGGGACAGAGTGTAGTGTAACAAAATTTGCAGATGACACAAAGATTAGTGGGAAAGCGGGTTGTGTAGAGGACACAGAGAGGTTGCAAAGAGATTTAGATAGGTTAAGCGAATGGGCTAAGGTTTGGCAGATGGAATACAATGTCGGAAAATGTGAGGTCATCCACCTTGGGGAAAAAAAACAAAAAAAGGGAATATTATTTGAATGGGGAGAAATTACAACATGCTGCGGTGCAGAGGGACCTGGGGATCCTTGAGCATGAATCCCAAAAAGTTCGTTTGCAGGTGCAGCAGGTAATCAGGAAGGCGAATGGAATGTTGGCCTTCATTGCGAGAGGGATGGAGTACAAAAGCAGGGAGGTCCTTCTGCAACTGTATAGGGTATTGGTGAGGCCGCACCTGGAGTACTGCGTGCAGTTTTGGTTGCCTTACTTAAGGAAGGATATACTGGCTTTGGAGGGGGTACAGAGACGATTCACTCGGCTGATTCCGGAGATGAGGGGGTTACCTTATGATGACAGATTGCATAAACTGGGTCTTTACTCGTTGGAGTTCAGAAGGATGAGGGGTGATCTTATAGAAACATTTAAAATAATGAAGGGGATAGACAAGATAGAGGCAGAGAGGTTGTTTCCACTGGTCGGGGAGACTAGAACTAGGGGGCACAGCCTCAAAATACGGGGGAGCCAATTTAAAACCGAGTTGAGAAGGAATTTCTTCTCCCAGAGGGTTGTGAATCTGTGGAATTCTCTGCCCAAGGAAGCAGTTGAGGCTAGCTCATTAAATGTATTCAAGTCACAGATAGATAAGATTTTTAACCAATAAGGGAATTAAGGGTTATGGGGAGCGGGCGGGTAAGTGGAGCTGAGTCCACGGCCAGATCAGCCATGATCTTTTTGAATGGCGGAGCAGGCTCGAGGGGCTAGCTGGCCTGCTCCTGTTCCTAATTCTTATGTTCTTATGGCCCGTGCTGCCACTGGGCCCTCGCCTCTTCTGGCCCGAACTCACACCTCTCCTGGGCCCCGATTACGTCCCTCTTCAATCTCTCGCCGCTCCTGCTGTACCTACCCATGCTTCGATCACTGACTTGGACCTTGATGACGACCAGGAGCTAATAAACTGCAAGCACAGGACATTTCTGAACTTAAAGCAACAAGCCAACTTGGGGGCATCAAAGCAGCTCTACAGACGGCTGAAGGCCGAGGTCCAACAAAAAACCCACGACCTAAATAGATGGTGGGTGGAGAAAGCATAGGAGATACACCAGCTGGCTGACAGCTATGACGTGCGAGGATTCTTCACTGCAGTCAAGTCCACCTATGGCCCAAGCACCCAAGGCCCCACCCCACTACTGGCCAAGAATGGGGAGACACTCATCAAGGACACCGAGGCCGTCAGGGCCCGCTGGAAGGAGCACTTTGAAGATCTCCTTAACCGAGACTTTGCCTATGACACGAGTGTCCTCGACTCCATCCCGCAGCCTGCTACCCGCCACCATGTCAGCAAAACCCCAGCCCTGTACGAGGTAGAAAAAGCCATCCGTCAGCTCAAGGATAACAAGGCTTCAGGAGCAGATGGAATCCCCGCTGAGGCACCAAAGTATGGCAGAGAGGCACTTTGGGCACGAATGCATGACCTCATCTCTCTTATGGAAGGAGGAGAGCATACTGGAAATCTCAGAGATACCGTAATCATGACCATCAACTACAGAGGAATCTCCCTGTTGTCGGCCACTGGGAAAGTCAATGCTGGAATCCTCCTCAACCGTCTTCTCCCTGTGGTTGAGGAACTCCTCCCGGAGTCACACTGCGGATTCTGTCCGCTAAGCCGCTACAACTGCAAGAGAAATGCAGGGAACAGCACCAACCCTTATACATGGCACCTTTGACCTCAAAGGTCTTTGACACTGTTAACTGCGAGGGACTATGGAGCGTCCTCCTACGTTTCAGCTGCCACCAAAAGTTTGTCGCCATCCTCCGCTTGCTCCACGACGACATGCAAGCCATGATCCTGACCAACGGATCCACCACAGACCCAATCCACGTCCAGTGGATTCCAATTTTTTCTCAATGGGTGCTCCTAATACGCATTTTTCACAGCTGATCTCTCCCATCTTCGTGCCTCCGAATCTACGAGTCTTATAGCTACCCAATTGGCCTTGCTTCTAGACTTGTTGCCTTGTAATCTTGATCTTAGATTTAAGAGTTGGGGGTTTAGTTTAGAGTTAGGTTTAGGGCCAGAGTTGAGATTAGAATTGAATTTAGGGTCAGAGTCTCAGGATAAAGGATTGGCCATTTATGACTGAAATGAGGAGAAACATCTTCACTCAGAGTTGTGAATCTTTGGAATTCTCTACCTAAGAGGACTGCAGTTGCTCAGACGATGAGTACAAGATCAAGTCTGAGATCAATAGATTTTTGGGCATGAAGGGAATCAAGGGATATCGGGATTGGGCAGGAAAGTGGAATTGATGTAGAAATTCAGCCTTGATCTTATTGAATAGCAGAGCAAGCTCAATGGGCCATATGGCCTACTCCTGCTCCTATTATGTTCTTAGTGTCAGATTTGGCATGGGCCTTAAGAGTTAGAGTTAGATTTAGGGTTAGAGTTAGAGTGGTTTAGCACTAGGGTTAGAGCAGGTTTAACATTTGACCTGGGCCTTAGAATTAGGCAGAGTTTTGAGTTATGTTTTGGGTTAGGTTGGATTCATGAGATGTTCATTTTAATTTGTGGAAGGGGAATGTTTATTTTATGATGGGAGATGAATGTGTCAAGAGTGGTGGGGATGAGATATGTTAAAGGGTCTGAAATATTTTATGACACACATTAAATGAGGATTTTTAGGTGTCAGTATTATTTCTGAAAAATGAATAATTTGTACCTTAATCTGATTATGACCAAGTACTTACAAAATCCTAAATGTTACAGGACTGGGGCCAAGAGTAATTCAGAGATGAATATAAGTTGTGGGCAGGATACAATGTTTGCTAGGGTCAAAGGTTACACAGCTGAGGGAGGTCAGTGCCTTTTTTAAAAATAAATTCCACTTTAATTACTGGCCACCAGTAATGCTCTGAAAACCATTACCAGTGTCAAATTGCATCTGCAGTATAACAGCAGCAGTAGAAAGCTGCTGTTTTCACCGGATATCTTATATTCACAGCAAATAATATACTCAATGCAACTGTAACCATGGTGATTAACCCAAGTGAATGAATGTTTGCTTACATCAGTTACTTCATACATGGATAGACAGAGGATTTCGGTCAGAGCAGTTTGCATCTGCTCATGCTGCACGGTTGACAAGTTTGAAGTTCATCCCAGTCCTTTAATTTATTCTTAGTAAGATTAGCGGTTTTGTACCTCATTGTTGACTGCATCAGAAGAGCTCACTTTTCCAACTGTTCCATCCAGACATCGCTCACTTTGGATAATAATATACCCTGTATTTTTGAACTTCCTAGAACAGATGGATCTTTGACTTAAAAAAGTACACTTTTAAGCAGACTTTCAAAAGAGGAAAAGGGAAGCAATTTCAGCTAAGAACTGTGGTGCACATGAAGCGAGATGTTCTTTTGATAAGTATATGTGGAGATTTATTTGCAATGTAGGCAAACCAAATGAGGATCGGCTCCTTGGCTCATTGCATAAAGCGTACTCGTTCGGGGATATGATTATGTTTTATTAATTTGAAAACCTTAAAGGATCAGTTGGAGCTATTGATGTGGGTTTTAGAATTACATACTAAGGAGGTTGTCACATGATAATTGTTGATGAGGAGGCCATTCTACCCACCTTAGCTCATTTATTGTGTCTGAGCCCTTTTAGCCTGTCTAGGACTTCAATGTCAGTATATAAAAGACTCTAATTTTGCCTGGGATAACCTTTTTTTGGGAAGGGCATGTTGCTCATATTTTCCTTTGTTCATATTTGGAAGTAATAGTTATTAAAAATGTTAACTGTTATCCAAAGTGTCGTTATTTTTTTAAAAATAAAGACAATTTCAAAGTTAGCATTTACCAAGATCCTCCAGTTACTGACATGAATCAACAAATGGGATCGATGCATAGGGCCCAAGTTTCCACATGATTAGCGCCTGATTTTTAGGAGCAACTGGTGGAGAACAGACTATTTTAGAAATCGCAATTCTCCACATTTTTTTTTCTGCAGTTCTAGTCAGGTAGAACAGTTCTACTTTAGAACAGAATTTTTTCTTCAAAAGGGGGCGTGTCCGGCCACTGACGCCTGATTTGAAAGTTTCCACAGTGAAAATGTACTCCAAACTAAAGTAGAATGGAGCCAGTGAAGATTTTTGTAGAACTGAAAAAACCTGTTCTACACATTAAAAAATCAGGCGCAGGTTACAAATTAGGCGCCCAGAACGAGGTGGGGGGGGGAAGGGGGGGGGGGAAGAAGGGAACTCATTAAATTCGACAATAAATCCTTATTTATACTTATACAAATAAATCCAACCTGAATAAACATTTATAAGCAAAGAAAAGATTGAATAAACCATCTTCCTACCTATGTGAAAGTGCTTCAGGCAGCTCAGCGATGTTCCCGCGAACGGGGGGGAGGGAGGGGCAGGCAGTAACGAGGCAGCAAACAGCTTTCCACTTGAGGTGGAAGCCTTAGTCAGCTCAGCGATGTTCCCGCGAACGGGGGAGGGGGAGGGGGAGGGAGAGGTGGGGGGAGGGAGAGAGAGAGGCAGGCAATGTTTTTTTCACACTGCGCGTGCGCGAACGCTCCAACACGCAGCATTGCCGGCAGGGAAAACAACTAATTTAAATAGTACCCGCCCCCTCCCACTTACAAAATCGGCGCGAGTGTAGGCTCCGCCCCCCTGCACACCGCGACAGGCAGACAAAGAGCTGCAGAACGCTCGAGAATCGCGATTTTTTTTTTTTAGGCGCCGTTTTAGGAGCGAAAAACGGACGCCCAGCTTGGAGGGGTGCCCGTTTTTTTTCTTGTGGAAACTTGGGCCCATAGTATCTTCCAATTATTTACTCCTATGCAAGAGAGCTCACAGGCTTTAATGAAAATCAGCTACTCATTTTTTTTGTAAAAGTAATTTTCACCATCGATATTCCTTTAAACAAGCAACATGGCAAGTGTCATGTAGCACATGGGGTTATGCCACATAAGCATACATAAAGAAATTCCTATCTGAATTATGCTGTGGGGAAGTTCAAATAGAGGCCAAAAAGCAAGACCAAATAGACAAAATCATATTCAGCCCTTGCTGTCCTCATCCAACAACAACTTGTACTTATATAGTGCTGATAACGTAGTATATATCCGAGACACAAATTTTGACACCGAGCTACACAGAAATTAGGGCAATGATCAAAAGCTTGGTCAAAGAGGTAGGATTTAAGGAGCATCTTAAAAAGGAGGAAAGAAGTGGAGAGGCAGAGAGGTTTAGGCAGGGGATTCCAGAGCTTAGGGCCTAGGCAACTGTGGGGCTGGAGGAGATTACAGAGATAGGGCAGGGAGAGGCCATAGAGGGATTTGAAAATAAAGATGAGAATTTTGAAATCAAGACATTGCTTAACCAGGAGCCAATGTAAGTCGACAAGCACAGGGGTGATGGGTGAGCAGGACTTGGTGCGAGTTAGACACAGCAGCCAAGTTTTTGATTACCTCTAGTTTACATAGGACAGAAAGTGAGAGGCCAGCCAAGAGTGCGTGGAATAGTAGTCAAGTCTAGAGGCAAATCCTGCTACAACTGTACAGGGTATTGGTGAGGCCGCACCTAGAGTACTGCGTACAGTTTTGGTCTTATTTCAGGAAGGATATACTTGCACTGAAGGCAGTTCAGAGAAGGTTCACTAGGTTGATTCCGGAGATGAAGGGGTTGACTTATGAAGAAATGTTGAGCAGGTTAGACCTATACTCATTGGAATTTAGAAGAATGAGGTGATCTCGTTGAAACATACATGATAATGAGGGGGCTCGAGAAGGTAGATGCAGGGAAGCTGCTTCCCCTCATGGGGGAAATCTAGAACTAGACTAAGGGGTCACGCATTTAGAACGGAGATGAGGAGGAATTTCTTCTGAGGGTTGTAAATCTGTGGAATTCTCTGCCCCACAGAGCTGTGGAGGTCATAGAAACATAGAAATTAGGTGTAGGAGTAGGCCATTTGGCCCCTTGAGCCTTCAATAATATCATGGCTAATCATTCAACCTCAGTACCCCTTTCCTGCTTGCTCTCCATACCCCTTGATCCCTTTGGCCGTAAGGGCCATATCTAACTCCCTTTTGAATATATCTAATGAATTTGCCTCAACAACTTTCTGCGGTAGAGTATTCCACAGGTTAACAACTTGAGTGAAGAAGTTTCTCCTCATCTTGGTCCTAAATGGCTTATCCCTTGTTCTTAAACTGTGACCCCTGGTTCTGGAACTCCCCAGCAACAGGAACATTCTTCCTGCCTCTAACCTGTCCAATCCCGTCAGAATTTTATGTTTTTATGAGATCCCCTCTCAGTCTTCTAAACTCCAGTGGATAAAAACCTAGTTGATCCAGTCCCTCCTCATATGTCAGTCCTGCCATCCTAGGAATCAATCTGGTGAACCTTCGCTGTACTCCCTCAATAGCAAGAACGTCCTTCCTCAGATTAGGAGACCAAAACTGAACACAATATTCCAGGTGTGGCCTCACCAAGGCTCTGTACAACTGCAGTACGACCTCCCTGCTCCTATACTCTCATCCTCTAGCTATGAAGGCCAACAAGCCACTTGCCTTCTTCACCGCCTGCTGTACCTGCATGCAAACTTCAATGATTGATGTACCATGACACCCAGGTCCTGTTGCAGCTCCCCTTTTCCTAATGTCACCATTCAGATAATATTGTCTTCCTGTTTTTGCCACCAAAGTGGATAACCTCACATTTATCCACATTATACTGCATCTGCCATGCATTTGCCCACTCACCTAACCTGTCCAACTCACCCTGCAGCCTCTTAGCATCCTCCTCACAGCTCATACTGCCACCCAGCTTAGTGTCATTTGCAAACTTGGAGATATTACATTCAATTCCTTCATCTAAAATCATTGATGTATATTGTAAATAGCTGGGGTCCCAGAACTGAACCCTGCGGCACCCCATTAGTCACTGCCTGCCATTCTGAAAAGGACCCGTTTATTCCGACTCTCTGCTTCCTATCTGCCAACCAGTTCTCTATCCACGTCAATACATTACCCCCAATACCACGTGCTTTAATTTTGCACACTAATCTCTTGTGCATGATTTAGACGAGGGGATTAAATGCAGTATCTCCAAATTTGCGGATGACACTAAGTTGGGTGGCAGTGTGAGCTGCGAGGAGGATGCTATTAGGCTGCAGAGTGACTTGGATAGGTTAGGTGAGTGGGCAAATGCATGGCAGATGAAGTATAATGTGGATAAATGTGAGGTTATCCACTTTGGTGGTAAAAACAGAGAGACAGACTATTATCTGAATGGTGACAGATTAGGAAAAGGGAAGGTGCAACGAGACCTGGGTGTCATGGTACATCAGTCATTGAAGGTTAGCATGCAGGTACAGCAGGCGGTTAAGAAAGCAAATGGCATGTTGGCCTTCATAGCGAGGGGATTTGAATACAGGGGCAGGGAGGTGTTGCTACAGTTGTACAGGGCCTTGGTGAGGCCACACCTGGAGTATTGTGTACAGTTTTGGTCTCCTAACTTGAGGAAGGACATTCTTGCTATTGAGGGAGTGCAGCGAAGATTCACCAGACTGATTCCCGGGATGGCGGGACTGACCTATCAAGAAAGACTGGATCAACTGGGCTTGTATTCACTGGAGTTCAGAAGAATGAGAGGGGACCTCATGGAAACGTTTAAAATTCTGACAGGTTTAGACAGGTTAGATGCAGGAGGAATGTTCCCAATGTCGGGGAAGTCCAGAACCAGAGGTCACAGTCTGAGGATAAGGGGTAAGCCATTTAGGACCGAGATGAGGAGAAACTTCTTCACCCAGAGAGTGGTGAACCTGTGGAATTCTCTACCACAGAAAGTAGTTGAGGCCAATTCACTAAATATATTCAAAAGGGAGTTAGATGAAGTCCTTACTACTCGGGGCATCAAGGGTTATGGCGAGAAAGCAGGAAGGGGGTACTGAAGTTTCATGTTCAGCCATGAACTCATTGAATGGCGGTGCAGGCTAGAAGGGCTGAATGGCCTGCTCCTGCACCTATTTTCTATGTTTCTATGTGTGGGACCTTGTCAAAAACCTTTTGGAAGTCCAAATACACCACATCCACTGGTTCTCCCTTGTTCACTCTACTCGTTACATCCTCAAAAAATTCTAGAAGATTTGTCAAGCATGATTTCCCCTTCATAAATCCATGCTGACTTGGACCGATCCTGTCACTGCTTTCCAAATGCGCTGCTGTTTCATCTTTAATAATTGATTCCAACATTCTCCCCACCACCGATGTCAGGCTAACCGGTCTATAATTCCCCGATTTCTCTCTCCCTCCTTTTTTCACATTAGCTACCCTCCAGTCCATCGGAACTGATCCAGTGGCAATAGAATGTTGGAAAATGATCAAGACATCCACTATTTCTAGGACCATTTCCTCAAGTACTCTGGGATGCAGCTGATTAGGCCCTGAGATTTATCGGCCTTCAATTCCATCAATTTCCCGAACACAATTTCCTGACGAAAAGGATTTCCTTCAATTCCTCCTTTTCGCTAAACCCTCAAGCCCCTAGTATTTCTGGAAGGTTATTTGTGTCTTCCTTAGTGAAGACAGATCCAAAGTATTTATTCAATTGGTCTGCCATTTCTTTGTTCCCCATTATAAATTCACCTGATTCGGATTGCAAAGGACCTATGTTGGTCTTCACATATCTATAGAAGCTTTTGCAGTCAGCTTTTATGTTCCCTGCAAGCTTACTCTCATACTCTATTTTCCCCCTCCTAATTATATCCTTTGTACTCCTCTGCTGAATTCTCAATTTCTCCCAGTCCTCAGGTTTGCTGCTTTTTCTGGCCCATTTATATGCCTCTTCCTTGGATTTAACACTATCCCTAATTTCCCTTGTTAGCCACGATTGAGCTACCTTCCCTGTTTTATTTTTACTCCAGACAGGGATGTACAATTGTTGAAGTTCATCCATGTAATATCTATAAATGTCTGCCATTGCCTATCCACTGTCAACACTTCAAGTATCATTTGCCAGTCTATCCTAGCCAATTCACATCTCATACCATCAAAGTTACCTTTCTTTAAGTTCAGGACCCTAGACTCTGAATTAACAGTGTCACTCTCCATCTTAATAAAGAATTCTACCATATTATGGTCACTCTTCCCCAAGGGGCCTCCCACAACAAGATTGCTAATTAGTCCTCTCATTACACATCACCCAGTCTCGGATGGCCAGCCCTCCAGTTGGTTCAACATATTGGTCTAGAAAACCATCCCTAATACACGCCAGGAAATCCTCCATCATATTGCTACCAGTTTGGTTCGCCCAATCTATATGTAGATTAAAGTCGTCCATGGTAACTGCTGTACCTTAATTGCATGCATCCCTAATTTCTTGTTTGATGGCATCCCCAACCTCACTACTACTGTTTGGTGGTCTGTACACAACTCCCACTAGCGTTTTCTGCCCTTTGGTATTCCGCAGCTCTACCCATACAGATTGCACATCAACCAAGCTAACGTCCTTTCTTACTATTGCGTTAATCTCCTCTTTAACCAGCAACACTACCCCACCTCCTTTTCCTTTGTCTATCCTTTGAATGTTGAATACCCTTGGATGTCGAGTTCCCAGCCTTGGTCACCCTGGAGCCATGTTTCTGTAATCCCAATTGTTAATAGCTGCCTGCGCAGTTAATTCATCCACCTTATCACGAATACTCCTCGCATTGAGGCAGAGTGTCTTTTTAACACTCTGTCCCTTTAGAATTTTGCTGTAATGTGGCCCTTTTTGATTTTTGCCTTGGGTTTCTCTGCCCCCCCACTTTTATTATTCTCCGTTCTATCTTTTGCTTCTGCCCCCATTTTATTTCCCTCTGTCTCCTTGCATAGGTTCCCGACCCCCTGCCATATTAGTTTAACCCCTCCCCAATAGCACTAGCAAACACTCCCCCTAGTCATTTAACATACTTAAGGTGGAGATATGCAACAGATTTTTGTGCGATTAGGGAGTGAAGGGTTATGGGGAGCAGGCGGGGAAGTGGAGCTGAGCCCAAGATCAGATCAGCCATGATCTTATTGAATGGCGGAGCAGGTTCGAGGGGCCAAATGGCCTACTCCTGCTCCTATTTCTTATGTTCATATGTAACAAAGGCATGGATGAGGGCTTCAGCAGTGGATGAGCTGAGGCAAGGGCGGAGACAGGCAGTTTTATGGAGGTGGAAATAGGCGGTCTTAGTTATACTGTGGATATGTGGTCAAAAATGACACCAAGGTTGCGAACAGTCTGGTTCAGCCTCAGACAGAAGTTGGAGAGTGGGATGCAGTCAGTGGCTAGGGAACGGAGTTTGTGGCAGGGACCAAAAACAATGGCTCTGGTCTTCTCAATATTCAACTGGAGAAAATTTCTGCTCATCCAGAACTGGATGTCGGACAAGCAGTCTGAAAATTTAGAGACCGTGGAGGGGTAGTGAGGTAGAGCTGGGTGTCATCAGCGTACATGTGGAAACTGATGCTGTTTTTCCTGGATGATGTCACCAAGGGGCAACATGTAGATGAGAAATAGGAGGGGGGGGTCAA
This sequence comes from Pristiophorus japonicus, assembly GCF_044704955.1. Lineage (NCBI taxonomy): Eukaryota > Metazoa > Chordata > Chondrichthyes > Pristiophoridae > Pristiophorus > Pristiophorus japonicus. Next base: position 88,484,674 of record NC_091978.1, on the reverse strand, counting down.
GGATAGATCCTTGGGGAACACCAGAGGTAATGATGTAGGGGCGGGAAGAGAAGCCATTGCAGGTGATTCTCTGGCTACGATTAGATAGATAAATAAAAATGTTACTAGGAAAGTGCAGTCCCACACAGCTGTATCAAAACATCAGCAGTTTAAAAACCGAAAAGTTTGAAATTAAAGGAGGTTATTAAATTTATTTTATAATAGCTTGATTAATACTTAAAAAAAAAATAGACAAGCATCAGTTTGGCTCAGTGGTTGCACTCACCTCTCTAGTCAGAAGAACATGGATTCAAGCCCAACTATATAACTTTGAACACAATCTAGGCAGGGAGTTTTACCCGATAGCCAACAACCAAACATCTCCAAAACAGATTAACAGGCCATTTTTCTGATTACTAATTTGTGGAACATTGTACTTGCTGCTTCATTTGCCTCCACAACCTGCAATGTCCAGAGGATGTAAAAGTCATTGTATAAATGCAAATCCTTATATTGACAATTTAGTTTATGATCATTGCACATGAAGCATCAGCTCATTGTTTTAAGGGATTTAAAAAAAAACATTATTCTGCTTCTACAGAGCCCATACACAAGTTTTTAGTTCAAAAAGGCAAGAGTGCCAAACATACGACACAGGAAACTTGGAATCTACCATGGCAACCACACCCGATTAAAGTTAAAAGATCTCAAATGTTACAGGAATCAATCATGCAATGCTTCCCCATTCAAGATGGTCAGAAGCAGCCAAATCAAGCGTGGTATACTATGCAATGCACATCTGTTCATGATACTTTGACTTTTCTGAATATGATTGCAGTATTTTTTTCTAGCAAATCATACTTTGAAATCCACATCTATCTGTGGCAAAGCATTCCATGCTCTAACAATTCTACATCGAAGAAATTCCCTCAACTCCAGTGACCATTTAAAATTGAAGATCCAGTGACATGGATTCCCCAACCAGAGAAAATAATCTCTTCATATTCAGCCCATCAAAGCCCTTCATATTTTATTTTTGAACTCAAAACGTCTGACGGTCACTGCTCCAGCAGAAATACTCTATTTCGTGTGTCTCTACATAACTATAATTTCCCATCCCTGGCATAATTCTGGTTAATCTACATTGCATATGCTCTGTTGCATTAATGAGTTTATAATGAGGCACCTAAAACTGCACTCTGACATAACACTGCTGTCTACAATTTTATTACTACAGGTATTTTATTCTTGTACTCTGTCTCTACTTGTAAAACAAACAAATTGGTGTTGGCCTATTTATAGCTTTATTTTTCGATTCTCAGGTTTTTTTTGAAGGAGGAAAGATTTGAACCGAGATCACTCTCCATCATTTTTCCTTGAGCATTTTTCCACTGAGTGTATAATTCCAATTTTCATTCTTCCACCTAAATTTACTGCCTCACACCTTTCCCCATTAAATTGCATCTGCCCTTGCCACTAACCCATGTCCTCCTGAAGTGGTTATTTAACAACAGTCCTCCTTGCTTTTGCATCGGCAGTATTTCTGATATTATGTAAGTAACACTTCGAACGTACCTCCAGTTTAACTAATACCCATTAAGTTTAATCCTTTGTTTCCTGGCTAACCAACTTTTTCATGTTGCTACATTTCCTCGTGTATCATGTCTGAATTTCTTTAATAAACCTCCATGAGACACTGTATTGAACATCTTTTGAAAATCCATATACGTATCATATTCCCTTTGTCTATCAAATTGGTCGCTTCTACAAAAACGGTTAACACAATTTACTGTTAACAAATCTATGCTGACTGTTCTCAATTCACCCCTGCATTACATAAATTGTGTCTTTTTGCCCACAAGTAATATTAGATTAACAGATCCATAGTTATCCAGTTTACCCTTCTCTTTTCTTGAACAGATGTGTTATTTTGGTTACTCTGCAAGTCCCCAACACAATAGCATATCCAAGCATAAGTACTTACTTTTCAGTATAGCTCACGCATGTTTCTATCATATCCCACTTTCTGGGCAAAAAACTGTGGAAGTGGACAGAGAAACTTCCAAGCTATTCAAAGCTAAGTCAGGCATCCCAGTCAGCTTAACTGAGTTTATCAAGTGACTAGCTTAGCCATACCAACCACTAAGCTCCCAGGTTAGATGCCCAATCCGTGCAGATTATTATCTGAGACAAGCTTGTGGTAGGGGCACTATAACTGGCATCAGCAATGCCAATTAGAGAGGAGGGGAGGAAGGGAGGCAGGGGAAAAGAAAATGTTTAGTTTCTGCATCCAATCACTAATCAACAACTGCTGGAGTAAAAACACCAGGATTGAGCCCAGGGAAGGAAAAGAATATTGATAAACAAGTCAAAGTACTATCAAACCAGGTAACGTCACACCTTCATACATGCCTTCCCACTAAATGCAGAGAAGTGGCTTGCAGAAGTATACTTGATTCGCTGTAAGCAATAGTAAATTGCACACTGGGTTTTACAGCAACTTTCAATTCATAGGAAACTACCAATAGGTGTTTGAGGCCTTATTGCATTTAGTTATCATGAATATTTTTCTTTACCAGTCTGGTATGATTTAGTGTTTTTATTCTCAACTGTGCAGACTTAAGTCATCTTTCAAAGTAGAAGATTTGTGCCCTGATGGGGTTTACCAAGATGCTGCCACTATCTCTAGGCAGACCTCCCCCTTTATATGGCAATGACAGATTTTAAGATTTATCCATGGCCATTTATTCAAACTGAATCAAGCATTTGTTTTTGAGCAGCTGGAATAGTCCTCAGTATTGAAGGCTATTCGATACAAAAAACATTTCCGTCAAAACAAACTGGGAACTCCACAGTATTGTGACTGAAATTGAAGGTTTCCAGAAAATCGCAAAAGCAATGAAATAAAACCTTACTTTTAATGTAGAAAAATGTCCTAATGTGCTCCAGTGTGCATTCAAGTATGTGTGTGTAATGGAGAAGTGTGATAGTACAAAGATAGAGGTACAAAGTTAGAGGTCGTTGACCTCTCGCTCTACACAGTTCTCGATTTCAGCTGCACTGCACAAGGTGACCAGGGAGAGACAATCTGATGTGATGCTCCTGCCAGGCCACTGCCATGTGTCTCCTTGCAGCAGACCAGCCAAGAGACCCCTTAGTAGTGGCTGGAGCTTGCCATCCACAATCCATTATGAAAGGTGCATTACATTTTGGGAGGTAAGAAAGAAAGAAAGCTACAATAAATGCTAGGGGAAAAAAAAAGGTGCATGTCGTCAGAAGGAATCAAAATTAATCAGAACCAATGGGTTATCTGCTGAAAAGATTTTCAGGAGACATCGTAAACAAGATTTAAAATCAACATCACAACGCAAGATAATTTTATTCCAAAGTTTAATAAACCGTACAAATAAAGAGCTTACACAGGTAATTGCATAGGATAAAGTGGAATTCCAAGGACATTCATAGGGAGAAGAAACAGTTACATCACAGAAGGGAAAACAGTTGTTAAAACTCCCAGTCTGTGCTCAAGATCTTTAAACCTATGACAAAAATGTACATATTTATTTTCACAATCCCATATATTCATGGTATAAAAGGTTTACAATGTCATGGTGGCATCTCCAATGATTTATCAAAAGATGCAAGTCATTAGATTTTACATAAGAGATACATAGTGACATTTTTTATTGTATACTACAAATAGTAACCTTGGGTCAGTATGATACAATAGCAACATTCGCCAATAATTGCCAGTGCGGTCCCGATATCAGAAACCAGGCCTTTGCCACATCCTTACAAGCTTTGACTTTCTGTGCTTCAAATGGGCACAAACCATTTTCAACTAACAACTAACCAAAAGCCACAGACTTCGAAGCTGCAGCAGAATAAAATTCTGGGGGTTGGGGGAGGAAAGTGGCATGCATTCTTTCTTTCTATTTTTATAAATGTTATCCAGCATCAGGTCAAAAACATTTTAAGAAATGCACTTTTGGCAATAGCTCTTCAAGTCTAGTCAATATATTTTGCTTTAAATCCAACACAAAAAATACAAAGCTTGTCAAGAATGGAAGACCATCAAAGAAAGAATTGAAAGTAAAAGCTAATACATAGTTATAACAGCAATCATGTCTATGGCATAAATGTCAAAGTCTGCCCAGTCACTGTAATGGAAAGGGCAAGGCAGTCAGAGAAAAAAACAATTGTTCCCACACTGCAGTTAAAGTTAAGTTTTAAAAGAAAAATGTCCCCCTTGAAATTTATTGTTTTCAATACAAATGTTGAGTGAGCCTATATTAATTTGTCGCTCTAAACCCATGCTGTGTTTCACACTTTGGCTTGCGGTTTAGTGTTTACACAGAAGATGTTGTTGTACCATGGGCACTTGTGGCATGTAAAGCTTTTCTTTTTTCCCCCAGTTAGTATTATTATAAGTGACTCAGATCCACTAGAGTCTGCTCAAGCACCTGATGAATGCCCACATTCTCTTCTTTAGCCCGGGCCAGTTTTTCTATTGGTTCATGGAAAAAGAAAAATGAGAATTTAAATTTAAATAAAAATTTGAACAGTCTTTGTTTAAATCAGAAATATTTAAAGTTGCAAAATCAAAAATGTAAAGCAATATTTCATTTTATATATATATATTATATATACACACATATATACAGTTTAACATTAGTTTAACAATTACAAAAAAACAGCAGGCAATTTGTTACTAATTGTTTACTTAATTATGAAACTGCCAACCTCATTGCAACATTTTACACTTTCAAAAAAAATTGTTTTTTATTTTTGTGAATTTCTCTCATCTTTAGTTTTGTTTCGTCCCCCTTAGATGCACCATGCAATGTTTCCCTCGGCAAGCATAGCGTCACTTCTTCACTGCCACCCTCAATTCCACAAGGTTGCAAAATGCATAGATCTTTATTACTCCATGGATTTCCCAAATGTAAAACAGGTTTAAATTGCAATATTTATATATGCATTTTACCTGAGAGAAGAGAGAATTTTGAGGGCTATTTAAAGCAAGAGTCACCCTGTCAGTCAGATTCATGTTTTTTTTTAAAAAGCAGCTGAAAAGTAGTGGCTAGCTTATGTTTTCTCCCATATTACATCTACATTCACGGTGCTGAGATTAGTCTTTCAATTAAGAGAAACCAAGTTGACAGAAAGGCATAGTTAATTCAAAACCTGCTGTTAGATCATTTGAAACTAAATACCGGTTTTATTTTATATAAACAAACAGACATGCAAAATAATGCTACGAATGGGTATGAAACAGAAAAAAGTGCATTCATTTAAAAAAAATAATAGTTAGGCAAGACAACAGAGCAGGCTTTTGGCAAGTCTTCAAGATAAAGAAAGTCAGTTGTTAAGTTCATTCAGGACAACCCTCAGTTCACTATTGAGAAGACGATTTCTCTCTACCTCCTGACGGAAGCGCTCTATTGAAACAGCATCAATGACAGCAGATGAAAGAAGAGAGAACGGTGTTAGTCATGTGGAACAGATCACCTGGTTAAACAGGTTTAAACGATTCACATGAAGAAAGAAGAAAAAAAGAAAAAACACATGTATACCAAAGAAAGTGCCTCTCAAGTTTAAAGAAAGGAGTCTGAAAGAGAGAGAATTTGGAAAATAGTTCCGAGAAAGTTTTAAAAAAGCAGTAACCTTTGTTTATCTGCACTCTTGAATTTATCTAAAATCAGGCTGGCATGTAGCAGTGTCAGAAACAACTTCCCAAACTAATAACAAAATCCGGAAAATGGTTTACTGCCACAATTTTTGGTGTTATTCATTAGGTATACTAACCCACAGAGTTAGAAACATAGAAACATAGAAACATAGAAAATAGGTGCAGGAGCAGGCCATTCAGCCCTTCTAGCCTGCACCGCCATTCAATGAGTTCATGGCTGAACATGAAACTTCAGTACCCCCTTCCTGCTTTCTCGCCATAACCCTTGATCCCCCGAGTAGTAAGGACTTCATCTAACTCCCTTTTGAATATATTTAGTGAATTGGCCTCAACTACTTTCTGTGGTAGAGAATTCCACAGGTTCACCACTCTCTGGGTGAAGAAGTTTCTCCTCATCTCGGTCCTTGTGGCACCTTGCCATCACAACAGTATACCAATCATAAATTGGCTCAGTGCCAATGGACAGAGTGAAAGGAGGTCATCAGTGATGCAAGGAACACTTAACCTAATCCATCCGACACTCAAATACCATAGCAAATTGGGGTTTTGGTTGAGTGTCTACAAATTATTTGCTAGACATTACAATGTCAATTGATTGCTCAACTCATCTTGCCAACCTTAGTTGACCCATTTTGTCCCCTCTCAGCTGGAAAAGCTAGAGAAGCAACAGGTGGGAAATATATTGGAAGAGAAATACAGATAAAACATATTTTAAAAAGGCCATTATCTAATCCAAACAGCAGACGTGCATACACTAGTCTCAGCAACATAATTGTGAGAATTCAGTCTCTACTGTCACAGAAAGTAATGGATATTTATATTACTACCGAACAGCAATGAGTCTTCAAGATGGACCTTAAGGGGAGAAAAAATGCAGGCAAAATAGAAATACAATAGAAATGCACAGTTACTGCCAACTGCAATTAAACTTGGTAATTAAAAACCAGAGTGACAGGGGTTTACAAGGAGCTTCTCCAGTCTCCGATTTGGAACGGTTTTGCAATTGTCAGAATGCTCGAAGTGGGATGGAGAAAGAGAGGCTCAACTTTGTTTGAATACACTAATGTTTTTGTAATAAAACGGAAAGTTCGAATGATTAATCTGAAGTCACACTCAAGGAGTTCTCTCTCCCTTCTCCTGCCATTCCATCGGGAGATTGGGAGTGAATTAGTTAAAAAGAAAAGTAAAATGAAATTAAGGTCATTACATTACTATACGCTTTTCCACTTTCTCTAATCAGAGGGCAACTTATTTCAGCCATCTTCCAAGTTATCTGTTCCCACCTAATGTAAATCAAGAAGTCATAACTTTGATGTAAACCCAAACCCTGAGTGATTTTACAAATAGTTGAAATAATGTTATGGACCAGATTTTACAACTACATGCCCAGTGACATTCTAACTACATTAAAAAAAAAATCATAATGCCATATATGGATTAAGTGAGCAGTAATTCACTGGTTTTACATCCAGTGTAGGAGGTGTGCAAAGGGCAATACGCAAACCAGATGCAGCATCTATCCATTTCTCACGTGCATGGTTTACTATCCGAAAACAAACAAGTATATATTTTTCATGCTCACATATTTGAACATTTCAAAGCTGGTCTATCACCTTGCCCCTCGCCACCCAGTCATGATTACATATTAAAGCAGTTCTAACAGTTGGCTACTTTACTTCCCTTAGTCAGAGAACACCACGCTTACTCATTAAAGCTACAGTTGAACTGATGTATGCATTCCGAGGTTCTTGTCTCTTTCCCTTACTCAAGCTACATAAAACTTGGGGTCAGCACACTGCTATCATTCTAATAGTTATGTGTGTGGTTATTCATGATCCATTAAAAAAAGTTACACTACAATATCAACATTTTGACTGGGGGAATCATCAACATCTAAGTTAAGTAATTCGAGAACAGGTAATACCTGTAATGCAATCAAACTAAGAACTACCAATGGGAGTTATTCTAATAAAGGTTCCCGGATCTTCAAAAAAGGACTGGTCAACTGTCTCCATTGCAAAACTTGGGAACCTTCTTTTAAAAAAAATCCAATAATTGGGATTTTCTATTTTCCCACCACAGCAATACAAGTTCATTGTAGGATTCTATTCATTAAGCTTTGACAACCTCTTCTGATTATAAAGAGCTTCGATCAGGATTTAAGCAAGCTTATTATTTAAATGGAGAAAAATTGCAAAGTGCTGCAGTACAGCAGTACCTGGGGGTACTTGTGCACAAAACACAAAAGGATAGTATGCAGGTACAGCATGTGATCTGGCAAGCCAATGGAATCTTGACTTTTATTGCAAAGGGGATAGAGTATAAAAGCAGGGAAGTCTTGCTACAGTTGTACAGGGTATTGGTGAGGCCACACCTGGAATAGTGCATGCAGTTTTGGTTTCCATATTTATGAAAGGATATACTTGCTTTGGAGGCAGTTCAGAGAAGGTTCACAAGGTTGATTCCGGAGATGAGGGGGTTGACTTATGAGGAAAGGTTGAGTAGGTTGGGCCTCTACTCATTGGAGTTCAGAAGAATGAGAGGTGATCTTATCGAACTGTATAAAATTATGAGGCAGCTTGACAATGTGGATGCAGAGAAGATGTTTCCACTGATAGGGGAGACTAGAACTAGAGGGCATAATCTTAGAATAAGGGTCTGCCCATTTAAAACTGAGATGAGGAGAAATTTCTTCTGCGGGTTGTGGATCTATGGAAGCTGGGACATTGAATAAATTTAAGACAGAAAGAGACATTTACTTAAACGATGAGGGAATAAGGGGTTGTGGAGAGCAGGCAGGGAAGTGAACCCGCGTCCATGATCGGATCAGCCATGATCGTATTAAATGGCGGAGCAGGCTCGAGGGGCGGTATGGCCTACTCCTATTTCTTATGTTCTTATGAAAGTGTCAACTGTACGTAGTTATGTGCTCACAGAACAGAATTATATTGGAGCAAGGGTTAAAAAAAATCCTTTTGAAGCAGCATTGAATGTACAACTAGATTTAGGAGCTCTTCTAATCACACACTCAATCCCAGGAGATGAAAACAGATGAATGTTCTTCCCACTATGTTAGTGATATATCAAGGACTGACTTGCTGTGCCAGTCAACAAATGATCCCTCAAGTTCAGCATAGTTGCAAACAATGAGGCTGCTCTCCATCAGAACAAAACATCCAGTTTTAATGTCGCATTGTTCTGTGCAAGTTACATGAATATTCAATGAGTAAAATTTATGAAATACAATGTATAGTTCAACAGGACATTTAAAACAGACAAGGGCAAATATCTATTTTATTTCAAATAATTCAAGAAGTGAACAGCTGCAAAAGTGAAAATAAATCAAAGACTAGTTAATCATATAAATAACAAAGGAAGTGGTTTTTCTTTGAAGCAATGATCCAACAAAACCAATTTGATGAAGCTTCTGGACTCTAATCATCCTTCACTCTTCTTACCAAACTGGTATAGATTTGTATTGCTCATCATTAGTTGGTATTGCATTATTCAATCAACTTGTACGTTTGTACAGCCTTCCCCTTTCACTCCACTCTGACTGGCTATTGATATATGTACAGTTACCACTTGTAGGACAACCAGGCAGCTACTGCACACCATAAACCATGTGGGAAAAATCCATTAATTTTGTTACATAACTAATAATTAGTCTCATCTACCTATGTTAAAAAAAACTTAGCTCGAATAATTTTTAAATATGGGAGATCAGCTAGATACTGCATTAATTATGCAAGAGATTTGAATGGACCTTCCAATTTTTGCACAAATCTTCACTCATCATGCATGGTTGATAATTACACAGCTCTCTTTGAAATGTTGTATATTGCACCATAAGCTCTGAACCACATTAACAAGTAGCAACAGGAAATAAAACCAGCAAAGATTGACAGTAACAGTAGTGCCCAGGACATAGATCGTTGTATTTAAGTTTCTTGGCATACTGTTCATCTAGGAACAGGCAAAGCAAGGAGAAAAATGAATGTATACAGAAACAAAGTATATACAGAATTTATTACAGATTCAAAAACAGGTGAAGAATGTTTAGTGTAAAAATAGCAATTCATCTTTCCATTTTAACGAGTCATCCCTTGAATATATCTGAAAGTTCTCGCAATGATTCAAAAGCCAAATAAGTAGCCGAAGTTTTATCAACTCAAAAATAGTACCACTTGACTCAGTGGAGTGGTGATGGGGGAGAGAAAATGAGAGAAAGAACTAAATGTGATTGGCCTCTATACAGCATAGGAGATTCTGGAAAAGATTTTCTCGGTTCACTATTGGTAGGGAAATCATAAATGCATTCTTTATACTTGATGATTTTGTTCCAAACACAGCCAACTACTTTTAATTTGAAGTTGATTAATTTGAATTGAAATTGTGCCACAAACATCGCCCGTGCAGTTTTAAATGGTTTCATTCACAATACCGAATAATTCAAATCCCACCCCCTCCAAGCAAAGAAAACTACTTTGGACTGAAGAAATCTTTCCTTCTAAATCTTGAGTTTTATTTTTAGTCTTCTCTATACAATTTTAAACCATTTAAAAAGAATGAGTTTCAAAAAACAAAAAAAATCTGCAGCAATTTAAAAAAAAAAACAAGTTCTCCAGGGAATCTGGGGCTTGGGGCAAGATTAATACAATCTTATCCAAACTCAGATGAAATTTATATACTCCCAGTGCAGTGAAGCATACATCAGAATACTGGACACAAAATCATGTCCAAATGCAGAGGAAAAATAAAGTAAAGTCAGGAGAACTCCACAATGGTTGTAGGATTCTCTGAGCCAAGTATCAGACAACAATTCACGCTACAATTGTTCCCTCACCCTGATTTTCGTACTGTTACCAGGAACAACTAGGATCAGCAAGTGGAAAGAATTCTGTGCTTAAAACACAGGCATGCCAGACTTGTGTACATCCTATTGGAGCACCACAATCATCCAAACATCAGGGCAAAACCACAATAGGATCATGACTAAAAAGACCAAAAATGATTAGAAAGCAGAATTACATTGTAAAGAAATGAACTATGCTTCAGCTGAAAATTTTCCTCTTCTTCTCCCATTCAAATAAAGCGATTTATTGAATACTCCTTTCATTTCACAAACTGTGCACATTACAATTTAAAAAAAATGTAGTAATGCGATTACATCTATCTTTTGATTTGCATGGGATGTCGTCATTTGGCGAGATTCCTGGCCATTTATTTGATATATATGTAACTGGGCCTCCTGATCAGTTCACAATTTTCACCTTTGAGTATCTGTAACTGTACGCATAGCAAGTAACAGCCAACTGCACCGAAAACTTCAAGAAACAAGTTTAAAACTAGCCCATGCTCCAGAGCCTCTCGGCTTAGAGGAAGATGAGAACTGTGTGTCAGAAAAGACAACATATGGCCTGTCCCAAAGTCTGCAAAATATTATAACCCACTCACACAAAAACTACTCATCTTATTCATAACCAGCCAAAATATTCTGATTATTTGTTCAAGGACGAAAGTGTCATATTAAAGAGGCATCTCGTTTCAATGGAATTCATATAAATGATTGATATGTAACTGAAGTGAGGTACCTCACCACATAGGTCAGTTTACTAGGATTCAGGTAGGTTGATTACATCAAGTTCTTCCTGGATCAAGTTACAATATAGTACAAAGTCACTCTTCTGACGACTTGTTTATATATACCGCCTTTAAGGTAATAAAATGTCCCAAGGTAGTTCGTGTTGTTGTCATCGCCAGAAGAGTGACTTTGTATTGTATTAGAACTTGATCCAGGAGGAACTATCCTTCTCTGACGTAACTGTGTCATGCCTCAACCACCAAGTAGTGATATTCAGCCACTGTTCCAAAGTCTGAATCATTTTAAAAAAAAATAGACCAGATAAAATCAGCAAAATAATTCAGCATTTTAGTCTTTAGTGAAACATCCCATCAACCACATACTGGAATACAATTGCTGGTTTCCTAATCTAACTGACCAGCATAGCTAAAACATGCCTGATGAACACCTCTAGTTCTGAATTAATTTTTCCTTGCTTTCCCCTCCTCCAACAACCAAAATGACAAATAGTCAGAGAAATAGTCAGGATATAAATGCAAACTTCATTCCAAAACTCATGTAATCCCCATGATTCAGTCAGGACTTTTGGCCCCGAAAAAAAAAAAACAGGATTATTCCCGAGAAAACTTGGGGTAAAGCAACCGCTGCAATTTGACTTTCCCACTCCAGAAACAACACCAGTTTCTAAGCCAATGGAGAAGACAACAGAAATGTAACAAGAAAATCTAAGTGTGTGAAGTGAAATATTACCTTCCAAATCATCGATTGCCTTCTCCAGTTTTGCTACAGTTCTTTCAGCAAACTCAGCTCTAGTTTCAGCCTGCAAGAGAACAGGTCATTAAAGGACATTGCTTTAGGGCACTTTCATTGCGCCTCTTCATCAGAAAGTGATTCCCTGTAGAGTGATGATAAATTCACTTCTAAACATAACTTAGTTGCTGCCAATTTTAATCATTCAATTCTGCAGCCTCTGGCTACAGAACTGAATGATGTACATAATCAGAATGTTGGCGTTTGAGCTTATAACACCCTAGTCCAAAATATATTGAAAAAGTTTTTCAAGTCTTCAGCTAAATGGATAGGCAGGTGACCGGTTCTCATTGCCAGTGCCAAGTGACCCTATTTCCACATAGCATTCCCACTTGGAGTGTAAGGATTTAAATTCTGCAGAAACAAATTGTTTTAAAACTTTATTCCATGGCTTTGCAACAATATTCTAGAATTTGTAGGGTCAAGACTTCAAGATTCCCCACCCCCCCATCTCCTCTAATGTAACTTGAGCAAATCTCTGTTCCTTCAGCCAGAAACCGATCCCACTCTTATGCCCAAGATGAACCTGTATAGTGTTAGAAATTCCTGTCACTCACCTCTTTTAGCTTGTCTGTTAACAGCTTGATTTCTTCTTCATATTTATCTTCTTTTGAAGCATACTGGCAGATAAATAATTTTTAAAATGTTAACTGCTTCTCACACTATTGGCACAGAATTTCAATCAACTAATTCCACAGAAGTCAAAAGGAAATGCCCATTGAAAGAAAAGCATCTTTTTAGTCACACAGCTCCACGAAGTAATATTGGACTCTCCATCCTTAGAGGACAGTTAAAAAGGAAGCCCAAGTCAACCGGTGCATGATCTTGCTGTCCTATGAAGACTTTCAACAGCTCTGCACTACTCTGCTGAATAGAGCACATTGGTAGCACTGTATCTGTGCAGAAAACAGCCAGCTCCAAATCTACTCAAACCAAAGCATTAGCAGAGCTGATGAATAGTCCATTGTGAAAGTCATTCAGCACAACCAATAATATTTAGGTTTATGATGCCCGTTTGCCTCAGAAGCACCAAAGGGCAGAAAACGTTAGTGGGAGTTGTGTACAGACCACCAAATAGTAGGGAGGTTGGGGATGGCATCAAACAGGAAATTAGGGACACGTGCAATAAGGGTACAGCAGTTATCACGGGTGACTTTAATCTGCATATTGATTGGGCTAACCAAACTGGTAGCAATACTGTGGAGGAGGATTTCCTGGAGTGTATTAGGGATGGTTTTCTAGACCAATATGTTAAGGAACCACTAGAGAGCAGGCCATCCTAGATTGGGTCTTGTGTAACAAGAGAGGATCAATTAGCAATCTGGTCGTGCTTGGGGAAGAGTGACCATAATATGGTAGAATTCTTCATAAAGATGGAGAGTGCCACAGTTAATTCAGAGACTAGGGTGCGGAGCCTAAAGGAAGGAAGGTTCGACGGTATGAAATGTGAATTGGCTAGGATAGACTGGAGAATTATACTTAAAGGGTTGACGGTGGATAGGCAATGGCAGACATTTAAAGATCACATGGATGAACTACAACAATTGTACATCCCTGGGTGGCACAAGAATAAAAATAGGAAGGTGGCTCAACCGTGCCTGACAAGGGAAATTAGGGTAAGTGTTATATGCCTCTTCCTTGGATTTAAATTGGCCAGAAAAAGCAGAAAACTTGAGGACTGGGAGAAATTTAGAATTCAGCAGAGGGGGACTAAGGGTATAATTAGGAGGGGGAAAATAGAGTATGAGTGCAAGCTTACAGGGAACATAAAAACAGACTGCAAAAGTTTCTTTAGATATGTGAAGAGAAAAAGATTTGTGAAGACTAATGTAGGTCCCTTGCAATCAGAATCAGGGGAATTCATAATGGGGAACAAGGAAATGGCAGACCAATTGAGCAAATACTTTGGTTCTGTCTTCACTAAGGAAGACACGAATAACCTTCCGGAAATACTAGGGGACCAAGGGTCTAGCAAGAAGAGGGAACTGAGGGAAATCCTTATTAGTAAGGAAATGGTGTTTGGGAAATTGGAGACTGAAGGCCAATAAATCCCCAGGGCCTGATAGTCAGCATCCCAGAGTACTTAAGGAAGTGGCCCTGGAAATAGTAGATGCATTGGTGGTCATTTTCCAACATTTCATGGACTCTGGTTCAGTTCCTATGGATTGGAGGGTAGCTAATGTAACACCACTTTTTAAAAAGGAGGGAAGAGAGAAATCAGGGAATTATAGACCAGTTAGCCGGATATCGGTGGTATGGAAAATGCTGGAATCAATTATTAAAGATGTAATAGCAGCGCATTTGGAAAGCAGTGCCAGGATCGATCCAAGTCAGCATGGATTTATGAAAGGGAAATCATGCTTGACAAATCTTCAAGAGTTTTTTGAGGATGTAACGAGTAGAGTGGATAAGGGAGAACCAGTGGATGTGGTGTGTTTGGACTTTCAAAAGGCTTTTGACAAGGTCCCACACAAGAGATTAGTGCGCAAAATTAAGGCACATGGTATTGGGGGTAATGTATTGATGTGGATAGAGAACTGGTTGGCAGACAGGGAGCAAAGAGTAGGAATAAACAGGTCCTTTTCAGAATGGCAGACAGTGACTAGTGGGGTGCCGCAGGGTTCAGTGCTGGGACCCCAGCTATTTACAATATACATTAATGATTTAGACGAAGGAATTGAGTGTTATATCTCCAAGTTTGCAGATGACACTAAGCTGAGTGGTGGTGTGAGCTGTGAGGAGGATGCTAAGAGGCTGCAGGGTGACTTGGACAGGTTAGGTGGCAAAAACAGGAAGGCAGAATATTATCTGAATGTTGATAGATTAGGAAAAAGGGGAGGTGCAACAAGACCTGGGTGTCATGGTACATCAGTCATTGAAGGTAGGCATGCAGGTACAGCAGACGGTGAAAGCGGCAAATGGCATGCTGGCCTTCATAGCGAGGGGATTTGAGTATAGGAGCAGGGAGGTCTTGCTGCAAATGTACAGGGCCTTGGTGAGATCACACCTTGAGTAGTGTGTGCAGTTTTAGTCTCCTAATCTGAGGAAGGACATTCTTGCTATTGAGGAAGTGCAGCAAAGGTTCACCAGACTGATTCCCGGGATGGCAGGACTGACATGAGAGGTTAGATCGACTAGGCTTATATTCACTGGCATTTAAAAGAATGAGATATCATCTCATAGAAACATAAAATTCTGATGGGATTAGACAATTAAAAAGTAGGACCTCAAAAAAGGTATAATCTCTGGATTGCTACCAGTGCCACGTGCTAATCAGAGTAGAGGGAGCAGGATAGTTAGAATAAATTACGTGGCTTGAGCAGTGGTGCAAGAGGGAGGGATTCAAATTCCTGGGACATTGGAACCAGTTCTGGGGGAAGTGGGACCTGTACAAAAGGGACGGTTTGCACTTGGGCAGAACTGGAACTGATGTCCTGGGGGTAACATTTGCTAATGCAGTTCAGGAGTGTTTAAACTAATATGGCAGGGGGATGGGAACCTATGCAGCCGAGACAGGGCGAAGTAATATGGAGTCAGAAACAGATGGTAGAAAGGTAAAAAGCAATAGTGGAAGGCCGAGTAAACAAAGGCAAGAAACAAAAAGGGCCACACTACATCATAATTCTAAAAGGACAAAGGGTGTTAAAAAAACAAGCCTGAAGGCTTTGTGTCTTAATGCAAGGAGTATCCGTAATAAGATGGATGAATTAACTGTGCAAATAGATGTTAACAGATATGATGTGATTGGGATTACAGAGACGTGGCTCCAGGATGATCAGGTCTCGGAACTCAACATCCAAGGGTATTCAACATTCAGGAAGGATAAAATAAAAGGAAAAGAAGGTGGGGTAGCATTGCTGGTTAAAGAGGCGATTAATGCAATAGTTAGGAAGGACATTAGCTTGGATGATGTGGAATCTATATGGGTAGAGCTGCAGAACACCAAAGGACAAAAAACATTAGTGGGAGTTGTGTACAGATCTCCAAACAGTAGTAGTGATGTTCAGGAGGGCATCAAACAAGAAATTAGGGGTGCATGCAATAAAGGTGCAGCAGTTATCATGGGTGACTTTATGCATATAGATTGGGCTAACCAAACTGGAAGCAATACAGTGGAGGAGGATTTCCTGGAGTGCATAAGGGATGGTTTTCTAGACCAATATGTCGAGGAACCAACTGGGGAGGAGGCCATCTTAGACTGGGTGTTGTGTAATGGGGGGATTAATTAGCAATCTTGTTGTGCGAGGCCCCTTGGGGAAGAGTGACCATATGGTGGAATTCTACATTAGGATGGAGAATGAAACAGTTAATTCAGAGACCATAGTCCAGAACTTAAAGAAGGGTAACTTTGAAGGCATGAGGCGTGAATTAGCTAGGATAGATTGGCGAATGATACTTCAGGGGTTGACAGTGGATGGGCAATGGCAGACATTTAGAGACCGCATGGATGAACTACAACAATTGTACATCCCTGTCTGGCGTAAAAATAAAAAAAGGGAAGGTGGCTCAACCGTGGCTATCAAGGGAAATCAGGAATAGTATTAAAGCCAAGGAAGTGGCATACAAATTGGCCAGAAATAGCAAAGAACCCGGGGATTGGAAGAAATTTAGAACTCAGCAGGAGGACAAAGGGTTTGATTAGGGCAGGGAAAAGAGAGTAGGAGAGGAAGCTTGCAGGGAACATTAAAACGGACTGCAAAAGTTTCTATAGATATCTAAAGAGAAAAAGGTTAGTAAAGACAAACGTAGGTCCCCTGCAGTCAGAATCAGGGGAAGTCATAACAGGGAACAAAGAAATGGCAGACCAATTGAACAAGTACTTTGGTTCGGTATTCACTAATGAGGACACAAACAACCTTCCGGATATAAAAGGGGTCAGAGGGTCTAGTAAGAAGAAGGAACTGAGGGAAATCCTTATTAGTCGGGAAATTGTGTTTGGGAAATTGATGGAATTGAAGGCCGCTAAATCCCCAGGGCCTGATGGTCTGCATCCCAGAGTACTTAAGGAGGTGGCCTTGGAAATAGCAGATGCATTGACAGTCATTTTCCAACATTCCATAGACTCTGGATCACTTCCTATGGAGTGGAGGGTAGCCAATGTAACCCCACTTTTTAAAAAAAAGGAGGGAGAGAAAACAGGGAATTATAGACCGGTCAGCCTGACATCGGTAGTGGGTAAAATGATGGAATCAATTATTAAAGATGTCATAGCAGCGCATTTTGAAAGAGGTGACATGATAAATCCATGCTGACTTGGACCTGTGAAAGGGAAATCATGCTTGACAAATCTTCTGGAATTTTTTGAGGATGCTTCCAGTAGAGTGGACAAGGGAGAACCAGTTGATGTGGTGTACTTGAATTTTCAGAAGGCTTTCGACAAGGTCCCACACAAGAGATTAATGTGCAAAGTTAAAGCACATGGGATTGGGGGTAGTGTGCTGACATGGATTAAAAACTGGTTGGCAGACAGGAAGCAAAGAGTAGGAGTAAACGGGTACTTTTCAGAATGGCAGGCAGTGACTAATGGGGTACTGCAAGGTTCTGTGCTGGGGCCCCAGCTGTTTGCATTGTACATTAATGATTTAGACGAGGGGATTAAATGTAGTATCTCCAAATTTGCAGATGACATTAAGTTGGGTGGCAGTGTGAGCTGCGAGGAGGATGCTATGAGGTTGCAGTGTGACTTGGATAGGTTACGTGAGTGGGCAAATGCATGGCAGATGAAGTATAATGTGGATAAATGTGAGGTTATCCACTTTGGTGGTAAAAACAGAGACAGACTATTATCTGAATGGTGACAGATTAGGAAAAGGGAAGGTGCAACGAGACCTGGGTGTCTTGGTACATCAGTCATTAAAGGTTGGCATGCAGGCATAGCAGGTGGTTAAGAAAGCAAATGGCATGTTGGCCTTCATAGTGAGGGGATTTGAGTACAGGGGCAGGGAGGTGTTACTACAGTTGTACAGGGCCTTGGTGAGGCCACACCTGGAGTATTGTGTACAGTTTTGGTTTCCTAACTTGAGGAAGGACGTTCTTGCTATTGAGGGAGTGCAGCGAAGGTTCACCAGACTGATTCCCGGGATGGCAGGACTGACCTATCAAGAAAGACTGGATCAACTGGGCTTGTATTCACTGGAGTTCAGATGAGAGGGGATCTCATAGAAGCGTTTAAAATTCTGGCGGGTTTAGACAGGTTAGATGCAGGAAGAATGTTCCCAATGTTGGGGAAGTCCAGAACCAGGGGTCACAGTCTCAGGATAAGGGGTAAGCCATTTAGGACCAAGATGAGGAGAAACTTTTTCACTCAGAGGATTGTGAACCTGTGGAATTCTCTACCACAGAAAGTTGTTGAGTCCAGTTCGTTAGATATATTCAAAAGGCAGTTAGATGTTGCCTTATGGCTAAAGGGATCAAGGGGTATGGGGAGAAGGCAGGAGTGGGGTACTGAAGTTGCATAATCAGCCATGATCATATTGAATGGTGGTGCAGGCTCAAAGGGCCGAATGGCCTACTCCTGCACCTATTTTCTATGTTTCAGGCTGCCATTAGCTACAGAAAATGGAGCCACCAGTAGGATCAGTGGGAGGCAGGTGGGGAAGATGAGAAAATCATTTGGAGAACGTGCTTTGTGCTACTTGCTGCCGAATAATTGCTTAAATTTACTTTACACCTCGCCTGCCAAAGTCAGACCTTCCACTGGCAATAGTTTCTACTCTGACCTTACCTGCAGAGTTCTTGATTTGTACTCAGGATGTGTTATGATGTCGCACAGCCATAACAAACGAAACATCGAATATCCCATATTGGGTCAAAGTGCTCCATGGACAGTTTGTTGCACTGGCCATTGGAGAACACACAGCTTAGACAGGATATTAAACTAGGATCTGGGATTTGATTAGGCAGGATATACAATTATTAACTATTGGGGGCAAAATGCAAAGGATGGTTCATAACTTAAATATTTCTACAGGAAGGTAGAAATCATTGGACTGTTTAAGTGAATTTCTGTTGAAAATTGCATGGTGTCAGTGACAGCACAAGAGAATTAAAACAAGATGCAAACATTAAAAACTTTATACTGTACAACTCAAAAGAAAGAAGAAAAAGAGAGAACAATGGTGACTTGAGAAATGTACAGTCCAGGGCCAAAATTTCAGTAAGCATTAGTAATAATCCTAAATGTCTCGAAAGCTAGGAATAAAATAAAATGAGTTACAAAAAGTAATGAGTGGAATTGTCTCCAAGATCAGCCCTGTACCAAATCCCAAGCCAACACGAGAAGTTGTTGAAGTTCAAACAAGAAACAAAACATGGGCTAGAGGAGAAAGCCAACTTGAACATTACTTCATTGCTACATAGCCAAAAGGTCATCAGCTTTACAGACAACTAAAAGCAAAGGTATCCCCATATTTAAAATCACACCATTTAGTTGAGCTTCAAAATTATCAAGAACATAAGCTTTATTGATGACACTGTTCACAATTACTTTGATGGAATGCAGTATTATATCTTCTTTTGAAGCCTTGAGTACAGATTAACTAATGGAAAACTAGAAGCACTTACAAGATATTAACCTAAATGGATGGCTTCAGAGTACATTACAACAAAAATGTTAATTATACAGAATTGCCTTTTGGTTCCTACTGGAATCCAGAATCAGCCTGTTTGTTGTGTGGGGTGGAATCCACAAGGTTACCACTTTCAAAGCATTGAACCTTCCCAAGTGACCGAAGATGATCTATACTGGGCAGCCAGGAGACAATGCACTGCTGGCAGCAGCCATTTACACTCCTGCTTCAGCTTTGCAGGTACTAGTGAAAACCATCTCGAAGTGGTCCTCCACTGCACCACAGGAAAGAGTGTCACCTCATTTGCCTGAGATTGAGGCTGTAAGGTAGCTAGCAATAAATGACATAAAAGGTAAAGTCCACTGGTTTTAATAGTTATCTGCATCAGACTGCAATTTTCATAAACCATTCTACAGCATTTAAAATGTGACATTTTAAAGTGCATTTATTTAGTTTTCGTTCAGCTTTTTGTGCCAGCAGTCTAGTCAATGTAGATTCCATCTACCAATGCACTTTGCATCACAGTACATGACGACACAAAAGGCTAACAACTGTGATTAATAGTCCACTACTGGACAAAAACAATTCTACAGTCAGTATGTGCAGACTTAATTTTCAGACTACAGTAAAAAAGGGCCCTATGGGGATACCATGGCGTTAAAAGCAGTTGCGTACAGAATGCTCCTACCTTTTCGGTTTGTGCTTCCAAAGACTTCAGGCTGTTGGTGACATTTTTCAATTCTTCTTCAATCTCAGCACATTTACTGTTCAGAATAAGATAGTTTGGATTGGGAAAGAAGGAGGTTGAGAATATGCAGAAGGTGGCAAGAAACCCATAGCAATCTAACATCCCTGGTGCTCATAGAATTTAGGTCCCGACATGGTTTGGATGTTCAAAACAAAAAAGCATAAGTCCCTAAACCAGAACATTCATGGATACTGGGTAATCGCTTGGGTACTTACCCGGCTTTGCGATAAAACACAGACAAAAGCTGGATGCATTCACAAATTTGACTAGTCAGTTCAAATCTTCACATTAAGCATTAACTGAGTACATGGAATTTCAAATATGGACAACTGCCAACCCCAAGGAGGAGGTACGAGGCCCAGGGCTACCTTAAGGCCTTAGAAAGTATTGAAGCCACATCTTAATCCCAGAATTTAGCTGCTATGGGTCTCCACTGGGAAAAACCAAAAACACACAAACTACCAGGAAGCAGAACAGCAGCAGCAGCAGCAAAGTTGCAAGGAATGTAGCTTTAATATTTTCTCACACAGAAAACAAAGATGATGGAGAGAGGAAACAGGAAGTAGTTAGTGGATTGCTGGGAATAATACCTCTTCCTCCGAGACCATTAACGATTTCAAGCTCTGGTCCATTACTTTAAGATCCTCTTCCAAATGCCGGACCCGACTGAGTTAATCCAGAGTAAGGGAGTAGAACAGACACAAATCCCGGGGAGTATTCAGCATGCAATTCAACAGGGGAAAAGAAAACCATGTGCCCGCTATAGTTAGTATATTCACCAAATTGTACAGAACAACATGGGAATTGAAGTATCTACTGAAACAGATCCAAATTAGAAAAACAGGTACAAAAAAGGATAGTTTGCCAATTCCTAGATCACCTACATCAACCTAATTATTTAGCTGAAGTAGCTCAAGAGCCACTCCCTCCCCCCCTACCCTGTGCCCCGCCCCCCCCCCCCCAATGTAATTTGAAACTTTGTGGGTTAAGTTAGCTTGAAGTGCAAGTACCACTGGACTCCTTATGTTTCTCAAGTATACAAAAAGTTACTAAGTTTAAGCCCCATTAAAACCATTCCCCAATAATTTAGCTGGTAACTGCAGACTAAGGACTGGGCTTGATCCCTATTCTGAGTGGGAAGGTGGGGGGAGATCTGTATCCAGCTAGGTGTGATACTTCCCATGATACAACAGCCTGCAGATACTTGTATAGACCGATTCAAGAATGGCCACTTTGACAAGTTCTTAGAGTATCTAGCACCTGGAGAGCTATATCCAACCACTGCCTTCAAGACAGGAAATTGGAGGGGAGCCAAAAAATGGGTCCAATACCAAAATCTGCAATATTTGCTTGAGAGTTTATTATTCCATGGCAAAATAAATAAAACAAACAACAGTACATTGATCCGGGTTAATTGTTTTGAACAGTGACTGAGCTTTCATTTCCAATTTAATAGCTGGCTAAATTTGTGGCTAACATAACAAAAAGCTGCTAAAAACAAACCAGAAAAAACCCCACCTCTTGGGCAGTGTCGTATATTTGGCTCAGTTTTAAAGCGGAGAGGATCTGATGCAATAATTACTTCAATCCCAGTCCAGGAGATGTGTTAGATTAATAATCAACTTATATTCAACCACCATTTCATAAAAGAAACATGCACAGCAGTTACATATGTAGGAGACACCCTCCCTCGGTTTAAATAAACCCATTATCAGCAGTGCTCAAAAGACACGGCGCACCCTTTCAAATCAAGAGCCTGCCATGCCATTCATCACCAGTAAAATCAAAACTTGCAAACCCATCCCCCTCATCACAGATCAACTGAAGTGTGTTTCAAGAACATAGCTAATCTGTGAGAACATGGTTAAACCACTTCAATTTTGCAACCATGATTTAAATAGTAATTTCCACTCCTTTTGATGGGAGCCTTGTAACACACTCCAACTGATAAGAAAAATATTCTTTTAAGCTGGGTTAGAGAAATAAAACCAAAAACTAAAAAAAAAAACAGGCACGGTATTCAAAACCATCTTGCAACATATCTAAGCTACATTGAACCAGTAGAGATATTTATAGATAGTTATTGTCAATGAGTTTATGCAATGAGGAGCTGAGCCATACAGATCCGGAAGATCCCAAGCTCAATTCAGTTGACTGATCTGAAAAGAGAGCTTCACATCTCTGGGTTTGGACAGGGGGGGTGGTGGTGGTAAGGGGGGGGGAGGGGGAGGAGAGGGAGAAAAGAGGAGGAGGTTTGGAAAAACAGCCAAAATAAAACAACCAGGGTTTTTGCTCCCAATTGCTCGCCCGACATTCACCGCCAAGGCTCATACATAATGGCCACTTGCACACCAAGTAACTGAGGTTACTTAGTACCAGTGGAACTGTATCACAGGAAGGAATTAAAGCTTTTAGGTGAGAGGGAAGTCAGAGAAATAGCTAGGGGGGAAAAAAAAACTCAATATTCTTTTTTACAGAAGGTTGTTATTGCACATCACCAAGGTCACTAGTGCTTGAATTGAAAAAAATTACTTGTTATTCAAGTGGAAAGACTGGGGAGGTAGATTTGGGGGGGGGGGGGGGGGAAGGGGAAAGAGAAAGAGATGGAGAAGAGAAGTACCACTTAGAACATCATCATCAGCACTCCACTTCTCCCCACTTCACCTCATCTGTTAATTTTGTTTCACCACTGTCAAAAAAGCCAGGTCTGTATTTTTAAAATGACAAAAAGAAAATCTTCATTTGGACAGGAGCAGGATTAGGTGCAAATCTCACCCTTTCAGCACGCGATTTTGTGCGTGTGTGTGGGGGGGATGGGGGAAGAAGGAAAGAGGGGGTCATTATCCTATGCAGAAACAGGTCATGGAAGGAATACACTTTTGTAAGTACACACTGCAGTGACATTAATCCTAGTGCATTCAACTCAGCATAAACATAGCAATGTAAATTTCATTTTTGTCTGGCAGTTAGGATCTGAAGACACATCCACCCCGCACATGATTTTTCTCTCCTGACAGTTAGCGGTTTAAACATGAATCTGCTGACTCTCACATTGCCAGAATAGTAGAGTTCGGTGGGCAGAGTTATTGCTTTCTGATCAAAAGCCATCACCTTTGTTTGAATGCTGTGCATTGCACTCAAGAGTTCATACTGCCAGACTCCATCCAGTGACCCTTTCTAGCAACAGCCCCTACAAAAACAAAGTTTACAGAATTCAAACTTACCTTTCTGACTGTTCTGCACGCTCCTCAGTTCGCTCCTGCTCACCTTCAAGGATGACAAGTTTACGTGCCACCTGCAAGCAAACCAGGCAAAGCTCAATCTTGACCGACTACATTAAATTGCACTAAATCCAACTGAACACAAACATTATTGAATGCAACTAGACCAGCCAACATTAGTTTAAATAGCACAGTTACATCAGCTACCCTAAAGACTCAGTTGGTGAATGTATCATCCACTGAGTCAAACAACCCAACAAAGTCCCCAGTCTATGCTGAGTTAACAGAACACAACTAGGCTGCGGTCGAGATCCTATAATTGGCCTCAGCATTATAAGAGCTAGCAAGGCAAAAAAACTTAGTCAGGTTCCTCTTGATCACTGTAGTCATTTGGCAAAGCTTGGCTAGAATATCCTTTTCTCTGCCTCTTTCTCCACCCTGCCTAAAATACACAGGCAGTGGACAAAAACAGGATTGAGCTTGGCTGCGGTCCTTTATGCCCAGCCAATTGTGACCGAATAAACGACCTGTCAATGCTTGTACATTAAGAATGCTCACTTGGATGAGGTGTCAGATAACTATGGAACTGTACACCAGCACCTTAAAAGGATAGGCAAAGGAAAAAAAAAAGTTACCTCTTCATATTTGCGGTCTGCTTCCTCTGCAATATGTTTAGCTTCCTTCAGCTGCATCTCTTGCATTTCCATTATCTCTTCAGCCTTTAAGACTTTGCTCTCCACAACCTTCATCCCTCTGCAGAAAGAAAAACCACGTATGCCTGAATATCAGGAAACACATTGGAATCAAACGTAAATACCCACTGTAAATCAAAACCAATGCAGGAAAAGTTAAGTGTGCAGACACGCGCTTTCACTTCCTTCTCTCCTCCCTTCCCCCCACCCCCCAAGCTCTCTTTCCGCCGCCACCGCCCCCCCCTTGCTCTCGGAGGCTCGGGCGCTATATAAATGCAGTCTTTCTTTCCTTTTTCTTCCAATATAAAAATTTAACATTTGTACAACAGTCAGCAAAGTGGGCAGGCCTAGAGCTTTGTGCTCTCTGATAATCATCAGAAGCTGGCAATTACTAGCCTCAACTGGCAACTGTAGGATAACGGCACCCTTTAATGGCTTAGTGCGCAAAGAATTCACAACTCCAGATTAAAACCAAAAAACATGCAACACTACAGGCATCAATTTAGTCCCAATTAAGCAGGGGGAATTGTTTGGCCTCTCTTTCCCAGGCAGAAGTTCTTAAATGTACCAACCAGGCACTAATGTGTGACCAGGCCATTCATTTACCGTTCACTCTCATCTGCTGACTTTTCAGCCTCCTCCAGTTTCTGCAGGGTAGTAGTCAGGCGCTCTTGAGCACGATCCAACTCCTCCTCGACCAGCTGGATACGTCTATTCAAGGAGGACACATCAGCTTCCGCCTAGACAAAATAAACAGCACAAGTGAACGACAGATCTTAAAGCAGTAGTTACCCGCAAAGAGAAAATAAAGCTATTCGAATAAATATTTCCAAATTGGCCATTAAACCAAGAGCTGGTATTTATTCATAGATTCTGTATATTTCAGCTGGAGTTAAGAATTCAAGAATCGCAAATGAAAATACAACCTAAAGACCACAAAATCATTTCAGTACATTTTCAAACAGATAACAGAACTGGGCAGCTAATAGAACTTCTGTTTCCAAGTAAATCTAGATAGCCACAACTTCAACGTTTGTTTTTACAATGATGGTTTACATATATTTCTCAATATAGGTTTTTTTTAAATCCTACAGTCGGGGGAAATATAGTAACTACACTGACGTAGTTTTGAATGGGACAGGAAAGAGTTGGAGAGTTTAGTCATCCAGCAGGCACATTGGGCAGGAAGGTCAACGAGAGGAAAGAATGGAGCATTTGGGACTGCTACTCGTAAGGAGGCAGCGATGGGTGCCTCAATGAGCTATTAGGGAATGCCAAGAAAGGCACAGAGAGCAGCCACGGGCTTATTCAAAGTGGAATCAAGCCTGCAACTCCAAATTCAGGAGACAGAGCAGTGCTAATGGGTTGGGGAAACAAAGTACCTGATTGGGAGAAATGAAAAAGGTGGCATGGCTGGATGACAGGAAGGGGAGGAGAGAGCAGAGAAGGGGCTGAAAATGGACAGATAGAAAAATAAAGGGAGTTGGAAATACAGCCCCTTGTGGCAGACACACTGGTGTCAACTCGACTCACCCGCTACAAGTGATAGATGGTAAAAGTCAGTCTCCACTGTTGGGACCTCAGTGGGCTCCAATGATCACTAAAATATGGATTGATGTTGGGTGCAACTTCCACTCAATTCCTGTAATGACCGAGAAATGCAAGTCTGCCAGAGAAAAAAAATCCATGGGAGAGGCTCATGGCAGTACGGAGATTAATGAGGTGCGACAGGCTTAATGTGTAATAGGCGGTGCCTTTGTAATCGATTCTTATGGTACTTGCAAATGGTTAGTTCCATCTGCCCAATATAGGCGGTGGCCCATGATAAGCGTGAATGGTACACGTGGTGGAGACAGAAATGGACTTGGGTGTGTTTGGCATTGCTATGAACTCAGGACAGAAGAGAGACTTCTAGATAATTAAAAGACTCATCAACTGAGGTTAACTTCCAATTGCAGTCTCCACTGGACACCTGGCCTCTCCCTGTAACACATGGCACTGGAATGGCTTTAGAGGAAAGGAGACCTTAAAATGGTGGGTAGCTTGTTGGGAAGCAAACAATAATTTAATAGTAAGAAAATATTCATTCAAAAAGAATGGCGGGGACGAGGGGGGAGAAAGAGAGAAGAGAATGCATGAATGAACAAAGTACTCCTACTTAAAAAGGGGGTGAAATTCACACAAGCATCCTGAACAGAACAATGACGAGTCTGTTTTTGAACACCATTTACCCAATCATCTTATAGCATTCAATATCTTTTCCCTGAACAATGTTCCCTCTCCTCAAGCTGAAGAACCATGTATACAATTTCCTTTTGCCAAGGGATGAAATTCCAATCCAAATGCTTGGAATTTAGTGTCAAAAGAGCTTAGGCATAAAACAGGAGCAGACCTTTTAGCAAAATGTAGGACACCAAGAATATTGGATTACACACAATCGCTAAGGAATTACAGAGAGCTTTCCACAAGATTCAATCGAATTAAATGGACATCTGTCAATTGATGGGACGAGCAGGAATTTGCTTTAAAGTTGTGTCCACACATGGGCACTGTGAACTTTATTTTCCGAAGATGAAAAGCAATAATAAAATGGAATTACTGGTATACAGGGGTACTGTGATATCCAACTGATCGTTGAATTTCATGTGGGAGTGTAGTTTACTTCCTGCTTTCTCCCACCACAGCATTGGTTTAAAAAAAATATATAAATTTTTATTAACAAGGGTTATCAAATAGGGAATCAAATGTTTTCCTATTTTTTGCAGCATGAAGCAATCCAACAGGATGCTGTAATCCTCAAGAGCAGCCCATCTGCTGTCAATATATGACATTTCTATCTCCCACATTAACTAACTATGCTCTCTAAAATTGATGGACAATTAAGGAGTAGCCTGCACTGAATCATGGGTAGTTTTAGCAGTGGCTCAATATGGGACTTATTTCACTTCGGATTCACTAAAGCAATACCAAAAAGGAGACATTTCCTTCTCATCAATAGAGGTAGGATTCAAATCCAGGTCCTAAGGACAAAGAGCAAGATAACCCATAAAGACTTTTGCATCTGAAGGCCACTTAGCATTCAAAATTGGATGATGCACATACCTTAACAAATCAAAAGCAATTTTAGCATAATTTACACATTGTGTGCTGTTCAGCTTTAGTTATCTAGATTGTAAGGAAACTCTAGCATGGAGGCAGTGTCACGGGCTGATCCCCATCAAAGGATTGAGTTGTGGAAAGACTGCAAAGAGTGGGGGTTCTTTAAGGTTGAAAGGAGACACCTTATAAAAGTACACGATATTAAATGGCACAGAAAAAAAAATCTAGGCCATGAAGAGTTTCTTCAGAGTGCCAAGTCTCACGGATTGTTCAGGACTCTCCCAGAATGGAAGAGGAATCTCCCAGCTCCTGCTACTAACAACCTGGTAGAAAAGTAAAGCTTCACGCTTGTGGTTTGCATCTGCGTACTTCCTTCTCTGTCACTCCAACCAGGACTCTCCAACCTACCCGTTCCCAGACTGGTGGAGTTTGATGAGTGGTCAGTGCTGTCCTTGATTTCTGGGTCACTCCTCAATGTCATTTCTCCATTCACCGTTACAGCCAAGTTAATGTGGAATTCAGTTGTCAAACACCCCATTAGTGAGACACGAACGCAATTTTTTAAAAAACACCTAAATGCTAATTTCACTTACACGACAGAATAGGTTAATCACTGCATCCGACCATTTTACCCCCCCGCCCCCCCATAGCAGCCTACAGGAACCAGAAAGCTTTGTGCCAGTGTACTTCCTTTGTCTGCTCATGGGTGGCCTCCCAGTTCGCAGAACTTTGCCCACAAAAGTGTTAGCATAGACACTCAATTAAAGGGGACCCAACCTTTATATGATAAATGCATAGGTAGGTGTCACATGACCAAACCTTCAGGAGTACAGGCATCCAGAGTTGATTACCCTAGGGAGAGATAAAATGTAGATTTCTTTGTCTAGGTAAGAGAGATTAAAAAGGCTAAAGGGACCCTGATCTGTATCTATTTTGTGATTAGGAGTAAGAATTCTGGTTGAATTTTTCTTCTTTCCAGCCCAGGGATATGGACAGTGTCTTACATGCCACCCTCGCCAAGATCAGTTGACTCTGCACAGATCAAAGACAAATTTGGCACAGTACCATGCCACTGTATATAACTGCATTTACCCAGAGCCAAACTATCATGTGCTGTTTGTAGAAATTCAGACATGACAATCTAGTGATGCAGATAAATCAATGCATAGTTCTGGTTAAGCAAGGAACTGCTTCAAGTAGGAAATAGCCAAACACTTCCACTGGCTTGAGTTCCAACACAGACTTTGTACATTCCATGCATTCCTAAACTACAATGATTACATAGTCCTTTAAGAAACTTGGAAATCGGAGTCACATTCTTAGAACGCAGGGCTGAGCAGCCAAACAGGTTAGCCTTAATTTTCAGTCAGTATAAAGCCTTGAACAGTATATGGGATAAATGAATTGATTTTGTACCTCCTTCCCACATGCCATCAGCTACTCCCTGCAGTGTTCAGATAGAGTATCAAATGAGACAGCATCCCGTTACTAACAAGGGAGTTACTTTGCCAGTACAATTATTAAACAATAACCTCCCTCTTATCGAGTCCCAATATAAAAATAATTTGCCAACACTCCCTTCGATCCAGATAGTCGTGGCACTATTAATTTATTCTGTTGTCTATGATTACCTTAAAAATCCAGGAGACTGCTTCTAAAGTATCCAAGGAGAAACAATGTATCACATGAAATGAACATCTAAGAAGCAAACAAAAGAGAAACAAACTGGTCTTTCTTTGCCCTCCCCCAATCTACTTATAATTCTCGTAATGCTAGACAATAGAAGTACAATCAGTTGCCACTGAAGTCAAACCTGGCTGTGAATGAATCACTTGGCATAAGCCCCGAGAGGATGACAAGCTTACATATCCTGCACTCATTTATTATAGCAAGCCCCTGGGTTTCTGTAATATCCACACAAGATCTATATTGGAGGGAAACAGCCACTCAAGTCATAGTAAGGACACAGACCAAATTACTGCAGAGGAACTGGCGCACTAGATACAAAACTGCAAGTCAGGGCAGTATTATATCACACAGAAATTAAGCTGTGAACTAAAACAAGGGGACATAGTCTCAGAATAAAGGGCCTCCCATTTAAAACTGAAATGAGGAGGAATTTCTTCTCAGAGGGTTGTAAATCTATGAAATTCTCTGCCCAGAGAGCTGTGGAGGCTGAGTCATTGAATATATTTAAGACGGAGAGAAATTTGAGCAGTAAGGGAGTAAAGGGTTATGGGGAGCGGGCAGGGAAGTGGAGCCGAGTCCATGATCAGATCAGCCATGTCACAGAGAGCGAAATTAATGCTAATCAGCAGGTTGTTAAATAGGATACAAAATTACTCATACAAACTTTCTGAAACATGCTACATTTGCATTTAGCATTGACAAATCTATACAAGAACAAAGTCCATCCTTCTACAGGAGAACTTTGAACTTTGTCACAGGACGGGAGAGTGGAGCGCACCAGTTCAAACGGTCACAGGACGGGAGAGAAGAGAGCACCAGTTCCAACTGTCACAGGATGGGAGAGTCCATGGAGAGCACCAGTTCCAACTGTCACAGGATGGGAGAGTCCATGGAGAGCACCAGTTCCAACTGTCACAGGATGGGAGAGTCCATGGAGAGCACCAGTTCCAACTGTCACAGGATGGGAGAGTCCATGGAGAGCACCAGTTCCAACTGTCACAGGATGGGAGAGTCCATGGAGAGCACCAGTTCCAACTGTCACAGGACGGGAGAGAAGAGAGCACCAGTTCCAACTGTCACAGGACGGGAGAGTCCATGGAGAGCACCAGTTCCAACTGTCACAGGACGGGAGAGTGGGGAGCACCAGTTCCAATTGTCACAGGACGGGAGAGTCCATGGAGAGCACCAGTTTCCACTGTCACAGGACAGAGAGAGTGGAGAGCACCAGTTCCAACTGTCACAGGATGGGAGAGTCCATGGAGAGCACCAGTTTCCACTGTCACAGGACAGAGAGTGGAGAGCACCAGTTCAAACTGTCACAGGAGCATCCAGTCATGCCCCAGTAACTGCCCCCAAAGGAAGTAGAGTGTGGGAAATTGCATTCCACTTCCATTGAGGGGTGGTAAGGCCAATTCTGCGGCGGGAGCAGGACTTCCACACTGGGGGCTAAAATTCCCGACCCCAGGAGGTTACCGCCCCCAAGATGGGAGCCTGTGTGGGGAGGCAGAGGGAAGTTGAGGAGAGACGGGGACGGGGGATGGAGGGGAGAGTGGTGGAGGTGGGGGTGGGCGGGGAAGCAGGGGACAGGAGGGGCCACATTGCAGCAGAGATCTGGGGGGACGAAGTGTGTTGGAGGGGCGGGCCTGGGGGCTCGGTGCGGGGAGTGTTGAGTGGGGTGGATGGATTGACTGCGCAGATGGCGGATGTGGTGGGGTTGGCGTCGCGGGGGTGTGGCTCCGGGCTGGGGGCTCAACATCCTGGGGTGTTCGGCATTTGAGAAGGATTTTGACGGGACGGGGCGGGTTGAGTGCGGGGGGGGGGGGGGGAGAGGTTCCCGGTGTTGGGTGGATCTGGAGGGAGGACACGCTCTTGGGATGGGGGGTGGGCTGTTTGGGGCTGGGATTGAGAGAGACTTCTTCACTCGGGAGTTGTTGGCCTGTGGGGTTCCCTGCCGCGGAGAGTTGTTGATGCCAGTTTATTGGATGTTCGGGAGGGAGTTGGATGTGGTCCTTGTGGCTGGGGGGGGTCGGGGGGTGTGGGGGGGGGGGGGGAGGTGCTGGGGTGGGTGATCAGCCATGATCTTGTTGAATGGTGGTGCAGGCTCAAATGGCCTACTCCTGCACCTAGTTTCTACGTTTCATGGGATAGGGCTGGAATAGTAATTAAACTACAAAACCCAGTCTATTGTTAGAGATCCTGCTTCGGACCCCACCGGTTAATGAACTAGATTACGATGGCCCGGAATTTGCAGTCAGCGAAAACTTGTGTTTTCTCAACGTTAATTTGACTGAGCGCAAAAGCAGATCTCCAGTGTTCAGCAATGATGTCATCAAGTTGGCAAAGCAGCCAATCACATTAAAGAATTCTCAGACAGCAAACCAGGTAATAAAAAGCAGCATTTATCATTCACGTTAACAACATTTAAACAGAGCTAAATAAAGTTTGGGACATTCACATGTGGTAAACGTAAAAAAGTTTTTAAAATCTTACTTTTTAAAATCAGAATGGAGAAATTTGACATTCCATAAATATAAAAATTAGTTTTTCTGGGCCAGAATGTTTGTTCAGCAATAGTTATTATTCAAACTGCCTTTAAAAACCCTGTTACACTTCACTGAACAAGGC
This sequence comes from Pristiophorus japonicus, assembly GCF_044704955.1. NCBI lineage: Eukaryota > Metazoa > Chordata > Chondrichthyes > Pristiophoridae > Pristiophorus > Pristiophorus japonicus. The sequence continues at coordinate 88,452,967 of NC_091978.1, read as the reverse complement.
TTAACTTTTCAATGGAGGGGGTTTAATAGTGATATTATAGTGAAAAAGGAAAGTTTGCCAGTTCTAGTAATTTTAGTAATTGCCAGCTATGGGGAATTGAATTTGTGCTCTGAAAGAAAGACTTGGATTTATGTAGCACCTTTCACGACCACCATCTCAAAGCGCTTTACAGCTAATTTGCACACAAGCGAGCTCCCACAAACAGCAATGTGATAATGACCAGATAATGTTTGTTATGAAAACAGAAAATGCCAAAATCTCAGCGGGTCCGGCAGCATCTGTGGAGAGAAAAACAGTTAACGTTTTGAGTCGATGACCCTTTGTCAGAACGAGGAAATGTTCGAAAAGAGCACATTCTTAAGAAGCACTGAAAGGGGGAGGGGGAAGAACAAAAGGGAAGGTCTGTGATAGGGTGGAAGGCAGGAGAGATTAGAGGGACAAAAAGGGATGATGGGCCAAATTGAAATGGTCATGGCCAGAGTTAGAAAAAGGTTAATCTGGATAGGGTGTGAATGGCGGAATGCACTTCTGAACTGTTCCAATGAAGCTCAAGGTAAGCTCGAGGAATAGACCGCACTTTACAGAGTTCAACAATTTCAGAGCATAACCTCTGGCCATCTTTGGTTCCCTTTGCTTTTATGTTGATTGAGGGATACATATATAAATATTGGCCAGGATACCAGGGATAACTCCTCTACTCTTCTTAGAAATAGTGCCATGGGATTTTTTGCATCTACTTGAGAGCGCAGACAGGGCTTCGGTTTAACATCTCTTCCGAAAGACGGCACCTATGCCAGTGCAGTGCTCCCTCAGCACTGCACTGGCATGTCAGCCTAGATTTTTTGGTGCTCAAGTCCCTGGAGTGGGACCTGAACCCACAACCTTCTCACTCAGAGGCAACTGCGCTACCCACTGAGCCACAGCTAACAGGGTAGAAAACCACAGCAGAAAGCAAGCGCAGGCAGTGGAAGGAGCGTGCGGCAAACCAGTCTTCCCACCCATCCTTTCCTTCAATGACTGTCTGTCCCACCTGTGACAGAGACTGTAATTCCCACATGGGACTGTTCAATCACCCAAGAACTCACTTTTTAAAAGAGTGGAAGCAAGTCTTCCTCGATTCCGAGGGACTGCTTATGATGATTAAAAGATCCCTTTGACATTATTACAATACTTTTCAGGACAGTGAAGCGCAAATCACTTTGCAACATCACAATATAATGGAAAGATTACTTAGATGTGCCCCTTTTACATTTAATGCAATTACAATAGGTAAAAATCACTGTGCTTAGAAAAAGCATTTGGAGAGAGCTTCTGTAATTCAATAGATCCCAACTTATAATTAATAATCCAAACTGACTCATTAGCAGTCAAACAAAAGCAGCAGGCCATTGTTCCATAGTACTGCATCAGAGAGAAAAAATCCTCATCTCTGGACTTCCAATAATAATAAACGCTAATGAGAAACCCAGACAATCCAAGCATTGATTAGCTGATTCTGGAATGTAATGGGGTCTTTTGTTTGCTTGAATGGCAGTAGTCTGACATTAGGCAATTACTTGGCTGTCGGTCAGTTGTTTTTAAACAGATGCCTTTTAGCAGACTTAAAACGTCACCATATTTCCAAATGCTTCCTCCAGTCATCGAATAATTCATCCAAGTTTCTCTGCTGGCACTAACTTTCGTGATTCCAGAGGCCCAAGTCACTGATATGAACACTTAAATCCGAAATGGTCTCAAATGTCGTTAGGCCGCAGGGATTTTTCCATTCACTGGGCTCCAATGCACGACATAGGGAAAGTATGCAACTATCTACTGAATACATTTTAAAATGAAAAATGTAACAGCCATCTTTAAGTTCATTATAAAATCTGTAACCACCTCTGGGTTTCATTCTTTCCCATTATATTTCAACGACGGGGCTTGCACATCTGATTGAGTGGCATGGTCTAATTCAAGGGTATTACCTGGAGGTCATATCACTTAATGGGCACCTAGTTACCAAGTGTTAAAAACAATACTGCAGAACTGATTACTAGAATTCAATACTACACTGTATGCACAGAAACCGACAAAAATACATGCCTGACGACTTAGACCGTATATAGAGTGTGCAGCACAAACTTTATGTTGTGGAAATACACTGTCCTATCTTAGTGCATGTTATGGAGTGCAATTTTAAACAGTTCATTTGCTCAAAGCAGTTCACATCTCACATTCTAACATATAGACCACTGGGGTGATGAAACAAGTTTGCACTTAAGCCTTTCGAAAGGTCATCGACTTGAAACATTAGCTTGGTTTCTCCATGCACTTCACCAGTAAAAGGATGCTTCCACAAAAGGAGTAGCCATAATTTTCAAAAGAAAAACACTCCCATGGAACCTGGACATTTCAATAGATGGCTAGCATCCTCGGTCCACTTAAAATTCATAGTTATCAAATTTGAAATGATCAACCGCCACTAGTCAGCATTGAAGGATTGAAAAGGATACTGATCCCAGTCAGATCAATTGAGACACTCAATTCATAATCAGATAACTGCTATACAGTATCTTCCCCACACATTTCAGGGCCCACGAGGTACATAAAAAAAGGAATCAATCAATCTCAGGTGAAAGAATTTAGAAATATTTTAGATGCTGGAATTACGAAAGAGGAATGTATTCTCCCTCTAGTGAGTAGCTGTGCCATACAGAAGAAAATCCTAGTTTTAATCCTTGGTCTGTGCAGCATTGGCCAGTCTCAAATAAAGTAGTCTTCTCTACATGTATGGATATCTGGAAGATGAAAACTGGTTCTGCTAGGGCACCTCCAAATAGTCACTGAACTTGGCATAGTATGGTTAGCTTGGGGTTGTGTTCTGGTTATATGCCTCCCTCTAAAAGACAATAGATGTTGAAATGCGTTGTAGGAGTCAGCTTAATAATTTCCTCAATGGCTCACTTTGCAAGAGTGTGTAACCAAGCCCTATAGACCTGGACATCCCAGATCTGATGTGCTGAACATGCCGAGTTAGTTTATCTTAGCCGAGGAGGTAGTAATTGCTAAATTAATTGGCAAAAGGACCAAGGAGGTGACGATGCACATTATTTTTAAGGATCGAGTTGTTTCCTGAAAGGTAGAAGCAGATTCAATAGCAACTTTCAAAAAGGGAATTGGATTGTATACTTGAAAAGGAAAACAAATTGCAAGATTATGAGGAAAGAGCAGGGGAGAGGGATTAATTGGATAGCTCTTTCAAAAAGCCGGCACAAGCACGATGGGCAGAATGCTCCTTCTGTGCTGCAAGATTCTATGATTGGCCTCAATGCCCTTTGGTTAAGGAGTGGGGAAACTCCCAATTACTATCCAGTGATCCCTGCAGGAAAGACAATTTGTGGGGAATCAGGTGAGAACTGTATTGAATTGTCAGTGATATGAGTCATGCCCCCTCCCCTGCACTATGCAACTGGCTGATTCAAATGCTAAGCATCAATGCAACTAGGAACAACCATTCAGCACGAACAGTCAAGACATGCTATTCTCTTTGCTTTTGCGTGCTGAGAAAAGAGAAATACCAGAAATAAGTATAGCTCTACACATACAAGATTGCAATCTTGAGTGGCAGGGTGGGAGATTACTAACTGACCCAGGATACTCCCACTAGATGTAGGATAGTTGACAGGCTTGCAGAGCAGTACAAGCTGAGGAAGCCAAAACAGGGTTTGGTTAATCTTCATTATTTGTTGAGGCAAAACTTACCCAAACATCTACAAAAGGAGCCATTAACCACAGAGAGAAACAGTGCCTAGTGTCAGTGATTTGGTGGGAGAATAGTGCAAAGAGAGAATTACTTGTTGAATTGCACCCTTAAAAGCTGCCTGCATTTTCTCAATCATCACTCCTTTTACAACTCTTTCACTTTTACTCCAATAATGGAAACTCAATGAAGTAAAATATTTTGCATCATAAAAGGGCATGGTAAACAATATAGTGGATTCACTGAAATTGATTTACTGGACAAACCCAAGAGGCTTGGCAACAAAATTCAAACATTTCCTGCTTTACCACCTTCAAGACTTTGACCTATGTGGAAAAGGTATTTTTACATTTAAACACTGCAGTCAATACAAAACACATTGTTCTTTTGCCATCAGCAACAGTTAGCAACATCAAACTTGCCCCTTTACAATTTTTCCTGGCAACGGAATTCATTTTCCCCCAATGAGTCATGATTTAAAAAAAAAAAAAACAAGCACTTGATGGAAAATGGTGCAGAGAAAATAGTCACTGGACATAGGGAGCATGGCACAGGCTCGATGGGCCGAATGGCTTCCTTCTGTGCTGTAACAATGATGATTCTATGAAAACCAGAGTTGAAATAGAAAGCCACTTTAACAATCTCGCACCAGGGTTACCCTACCAACTTCCTCCTGTCAACATGCATGCTGAAAGCATCCATTTACTGTAGGTGACAGCACCAGTGGCACCAAAACTCAGGTGGCAGTTTGATTCGGTGCCTCTAAAGTGCCATTGTAAAAAGCAGGAGCACTTTTTATGTTCCCCATTTTAATTGTTTCCACATTCCTAGCCTACACAGACTTCGACATTTGGAAGGCTTACAACACAGATAGTCACAGGTACGTACTCAAATGTTGTGCAAGTTGTTTCAGTATTGACAAATCCGCTCTGCAATATTAATGTGGCAAATTTGCCAGCATGGGAAATCATTTCAAAGTTGCTCGATAATATAAAATTGGCTACTTCCAAAAAGGTATTTAATTCCCTATCCATTTTGGTCACACCCAGAGGAAAGCACAAGGTTCAGGAAAGGGAGGTGTGACTGTTAGGGAGCCAGGAAGCAGGGATTTAGGAGGGGTAGAGAAGGACATCCCATAGACACTGGTCCTGTCCAACAGCTACAATGTACCCGCTACCTGAGGACAAAGGGAAAGACTACAGGGAGGACAGCCACAATGCAGGCCAAGGCACCGTGGCACAGAAGGCTGTCCCGGGGGGAGGTGAGAGAAAGAGAACAGAATAGAAATGTGGTAGGGATTCTATAATTAGGGGGATAGATAGCATTCTCTGCAGCCAAGAACGAGAATCCCGAAGGGTGTGTTGCCAAGGGATATCTTATGGCAACCGGAGGGGAACTTGGAAAGGGAGGGGGTAAATCTAGTTGTCGTGGTCCATGCTGGAACAAACGACATAGGTAGGAACAAGAGAGGAGGTTCTGTTGAAAGAGTATCAGAAGTTAGGCTCTAAATGAAATAGCAGGACCTAGAGGGTAATAATCTTTGGATTATTGCCTGAGCTACATGCAAATTGGCAGAGAAGCAGACAGATCAGGAGAATTAACATGTGGTTAAAGGGTGGGAAAGTGGGGCTCCTTTTCATGGGACACTAGCACCAGTTCTGGGACGGGAAGGAGCTGTACCAATGGGGTGGGTTCCACTTGAACTGGAATGGATCCCGTATCCTAACAGAAAGGGTAAATAGGGAGGTGGCAAAGGGGGGGGGGGGGTTGGTGGGAAGAGGGATCCGACAAGAAACATAACCAGCCTAAATATAATCAAACTCAGAGGATAAAAAGCCATGGTCCAGATGGATTGCATCCATGCATTTGAAAAGAATCTAGGGAAGAGATAGCAGAAGCCTTACTACACATATTTAATAATTTGTTAGAAAAAGTTGTGGTGCCAGAGTACTGGCAAAAAGCTAATGTAATACCTATATTCAAGGCAGCAGATAGAACATGTCCAGGGAATTATAGACCAGTCAGCTGAACATCGGTGGTATGAAAAATAATGGAATCCCTACTTAAAAAAAAGAGAAAATAGAACAGCTAGAAACCAAAAATATAATAATGAATAGTCAGCATGGATTTCAAAAGGGAAAGTCTTGCTTGACCAACCTCATTGAAATTTTGAAACGTTAACAGAGAGTAGACAATGGTAATGCAGTAGAAGTACTTTTATCTAGATTTTCAAATGGTCTTCGATAAGGTACACCATAATAGACGGATGAACAAGGTCCGAGAATGCTGAGTCAGGGGATTAATAGCGGAATGGATAGCCAATAGGCTTCCAGACAGAAAGCAGAGCAGAGGGGTAAAAGGTAGCTAATCACAGTGGCAGAAGGTGGGTAGTGGTGTTCTATAAGGATCCGTGCTGGCACCACTTGTGCACAATTTAGATTATTGATTTAGACTTTGGAATCAAAAACACAATTTCTAAATTTGCAGATGACACCAAGGAGGACCATAACAAATTACAAGAGGACATTAAAAAACTTGCAGAATGGACATATAATTAGCAAATGAAGTTCAACACAGATAAATGTACGGTATTACATTTTGGTAGGAACAATAGGGACGTTACTTACAACTTGGAGGGCGAGAGTCTAGGTGGAGTAGAGGTTCTCAGCAAGGGATCTCGAAATACAAATGCACAAATTGCTAAAAGTTGCGACAGAGGTTAATTAGTAAGGCCATAAAAAAAAGCAAATTAAACACTAGGGTTTATTTCTAGTGGTATAGAATTGAAAAGTAGGGAAGTTATACTCAACCTGTATTAAACCTTGGTTAGATCACATCTGGAGTACTGCGCACAGTTCTGGTCGCCATATTATAAAAAGAACAGAGGCATTGGAGAATGCAGAGAAGATTTACAAGGATGATACCAGAAATGCAAGGGTATACACATCAGGAAAGGATGAACAGGCTGGGTCTCTTCTCATTAAAAAAAAAGGCCAAGGGATACCTAATAAATCTTTTTAGACTCTGTAATATTAGGCATATAAAGAAAAAAAAAAGAAAAACTTGCATTTATTGAGCTCCTTTCATGACTTCAGGACAACCTCAGCACTTTAGAGCCAATAAAGTTCCTTTGAAGTGTGGTCACTGTTGTAATGCAGGAAACATGGCAGCCAATTTGCACATAGCAAGAACCCACTAACAACAATGAGATAAAGAAATCTGTTTTAGTGATGTCAGTTGAGGGATATACATTGGCCAGGACACCGGGAGAACTTCTTCAAATGGTCTCATCCGAAAGGCGATATTCCCTCAGAAATGCACTGATGTGCTCAAGTCTCTGGAGTTGGACTGGAGCCCACAACCTTCTGACTCAAAATGGGAGAATGCGCTAGCATTAAGCCACGGTTGAAAATACATCTGCAGGTCTGCGCTTATTTAGTGCATTTCAGAGACACAGCATCCTTGCACTTGGATTAAAGTGAGGAGAGGGCATAAAAAGATTACTGCTTGAGTGAGATATTGGGCACTTAATGGCATCCTTGGAACCATACTGCAGGAATTAACACTTGGGAGAAAAATGGGTGAAGCGGGGAAATGGTATGATCACTGGGGAGTTAAACTTTTTGGGGTCAGTTTATACACAGGTGCAGATTAGCTGGGTACACACATGGGGCCCAAGTTTCGGCCTCCGTTGCTCCTGATTTTTTGGAGCAACTGGTGTAGAATGGAGTATCTTAGAAATTCAAATTCTCGGCATTTAGTTTGCTCCAGTTCTAGTCAGTTAGAACAGTTTCACTTTGGAACAGAATTTTTTTTTCAAAAGGGGGCGTGTCCGGCCACTTACACCTGTTTTCAAAGGTCCGGCAGTGAAAACTTACTCCAAACTAACTTAGAATGGAGTGAATGAAGATTTTTGTACGCTCGAAAAAACCTTGTCTACACTTTTAGAAAATCAGGCGTAGGGAATGGGAGGAGGGGGGTTTAAAGGGAAGTTTACAAACATTAAACACTTCAGCTTTACAAATAAAGAGCCATCATCAATAATAAATGATAAAAACATCAATAAATCAAATAAACCAATCAAAAAAAATAATAAATTTTTTCTTTTGAAATCAATAAATAAACACCGGAGACAGGGAGGGGGGGGTGAAGAAAGAGAGAGAGAGAGAGAGAGAGAGAGAGAGAGAGAGAGAGAGAGAGAGAGAGAGAGAGAGAGAGAGAGAGAGAGAGAGAGAGAAAGAAAGAAACGGGCCGGGCCCAAGACTTCGAGCTTAGACTTACCGGATTGACAGGTAGGTGGCGTCGGGTCTGGGGGGGGGGGTGAAGAAGGTCGGGAGCGGGGAAACGGAGGGGGGGGGGGGGGGGCGGGAGTCAAGTCGGGTCCGGAGGAAGCAGGAGCTGGGCGTGGGAGGAGCCTTATGCACGCAGCCCCAGTGAGGCCATTGGGCCAGGGCTAGGGGCTGCGTGCTTCGGGCCCTTCCCACACAGTTTTGGGCGCCTGGAGCTACTGCACTTGCGCGGACACTGCAGCACGCATGTGCAGAGGTCCCGGCACTGTTTTCAGCGCAGGGACCTAGCTCCGCTCCCTACAGCTTGTGCTGCGCTGCGCCAAGGGCCAGAGGACCTGCAGCGAGCTGGAGAATCTGGAAGTTTTTTTCAGGCGCACTTTGTGGCGCGAAAAACGGGTGTCCAGGTCGGGGCTGCGCTATTCTAGGCGCGGCCCAAAACTTGGGCCCATGGCCTCAGTTAGACAATGAACTGTGACTGGAGTTCAACAATAACCTTGGTTCATTCCAAGGGAACCAAACAGTATCTCGCAAAGCAATGTGTGTGCTGCTGAAAAACATTGTTAAAATGGGACAAGAAGCAATTATTAAAAGCCAGATGTGCCAGACGAGATACAAACATATTGTAAATATACAAAGGACCATGTCATTTACAATGATGTAGCCAGCTCTGATATTCTAGAGTTTCATTTCAAATCAGATCCACATTTTGCTCATTGTTAATGTTAACAAAAAACATGAAATACCCATTAAAAGAATAAAACAGGTTATTAAAAGTGCAACAGTTCCATAAGTTCCAAGGTGTAACTTCAGAAAGAAAATGTGTTTTGATAATTGATTAAATACATACACATCTTTCTCCCTCTCTCTGGAACTTTCATTGACATTGCAATATTTACTACTGCAAATTGTGGTTCTGAGTAATCCCTACCCCCAAAAGAAAATCCACAGATCACATCTAGAAGCAAAGTACCCACACCTGTACCACACCCACAGCAGTTCTATTTACTTGGATAGATAAAATGGGTTTTTTTTTTAAACCAGTGTACACATGCAACAGCTTTGTGGGCCACAATTCCACTTCAAATGCCAGAGGGGAAATAAAAGTAAATAAACTGTACAACCAAGCATGTGTGAAATGTAACCATTCCATCACCCAGTTAAAAATACTGAAATATGCATACATTTGAAAATGGGATCAAGTCCACAGCATAAATTACAAAATATCATGAATTACATCCCATTATCAAAAAGGTGGTGCCACCCACTGTCTACAGTGACTAGTCAAACAGGATGGTGGTTTACCAAGGACAATAGATACTTCGCCAGGTGGTTAGTGTCTGCATTCCAGGACTACAAGATGCCACGAACAGCCTACCGACAACACAGGGCAGCTCCAGATCTGTGCTTAATTAGTGCATTTCATAGAAACAGACATAGAAAATAGGTGCAGGAGTAGGCCATTTGGCCCTTCTAGCCTGCACTGCCATTCAATGAGTTCATGGCTGAATATGCAACTTCAGTACCCCATTCCTGCTTTCTCGCCATACCCCTTGATCCCCCTAGTAGTAAGGACTTCATCTAACTCCTTTTTGAATATATTTAGTGAATTGGCCTCAACAACTTTCTGTGGTAGAGAATTCCACAGGTTCACCACTCTCTGGGTGAAGAAGTTTCTCCTCATCTCGGTCCTAAATGGCTTACCCCTCAACTAACATCATTTCAGTGATGTTAGTTGAGGGATATATTGGCCAGGACACCAGGAGAACTCCAGTGTCTGTTTTCTCTTTGGCTGCATAGAGCAATTGCACCAACATACAGTCCAGCTAAATAAATCACCCAATTTCTGTGGGTTTGGTCTATGAAGCCACAAAATGCCAAATATGGCAGGCAAATCAGTCCCAAGCTTTTCCCATATGGGACCTCCATGTACTAAAGAATTCATTACTACTTGATGCAAGATCTGTCTAAAATGCTCTTGACTGCTTTTTAAGCACTTTTACTTCTGTATTTATTACTCTTCCCTCACTCCTACTCTATGACAACCAGCCCCCCACTGCCACCCATTCCCCCAAGCAAAATTAGGGCCACTAAAGTGATCATCAATTAAACAAAGCAGTCTGACAGTACAAGATCAAAAGGTGCCAAATAAGAGCAATTAATTCATTAGAGGAAAATAAATATTAACAGTACTCTGCAGAATAACTGAAACAGCTGTCAATTAAAACGGGGATGTTTCAATAGGAGAGAAGCAAGATGGGGGAAGAGAAAGCAACCAATAGGACACCATTCGTCCTTGCCATTACGGTCACATCCATTATTCTCAAGGAAGTTCTACAAGGGCTCCAAGATTGGAAGAAAAAAAATTGAACCACATTGAACTGGATAGCAAAATGAGACTAATATGAAAGATTCTAATGAGATGATGCGCACTGTAAAATATTTAAACAGCACTGTACAAAAAGGGCTATATTTATTTCAACACAATTGCCATGTACTACATACATTTCAGGCCTACAGTACTAATGAGCTATTACACAGAGGTCTTCAGGCATGCTAACCCAAAATATGTGAAGTATTAATGTACTTTATATCTCTAATGAAACACCAACATAAGCCATAAAAGGAAGACACAATTTAGCTTGTGTATGGTTATGTTCGGGTCTCAGCCATCTTCATTACATTTTACAGATGATTTTGGATCACCAAGTTTAGAAAAAAAGTAGATCTGAAAAGATTCACAACCAATAAATGCATTTTCAAAGAAAACAATTAAAAAGGAGACACATTAATTTGTTTAGGAAATCAATAAAATGAAGCACACAGAATTGGATTAGTGGATTTTTCCCAGATTATTGCAAGTAATTTGCGCACACATAAAAAAACTTCAATACCAAGTTTTAACAATGCAGAACTAGTTATTAGAATGATGTTGAACATTATATTTATTAGACAACTCTGTGGTACTAGAAGTGAGATTACCACCATTTGTACAGGATATTTCTGATAAGAAAACAAAATCAACAACACAAGGAAAAGTATTTAAAACGAGATGTTTTTAAAAAGTATGCAAGAGAGGAGAGGGAATCAGCCAGGGTCCCTCCTTCTGATCACCATCCGATGATCCTTGCTGGAAAGTGTGCATGGTGATGGCCTCTGCAATTAAATAGCTGTTAAGTCACATTATCTACTGTCTGGGCTTATGCAAGACGATGACTGCTGGATCCAGGAGGCAAGTGCCTTTACTCTTACCTCCTCAATCCAGTGTCACAACCTAACCTAACCCTCCCCCCATGATCAGAGACCCCCCCCCCCCCCCCCATGAGACTTCATATTTCCCCTCCCATGCTCCTCTTTTCCCCCACCCTCCCCGCTCCTCTGGCCACTGATCTTTGCTGACACCAACCCCTCCTCCCAGTGATGGTCCAGGCCCCTATCCTTCAGCGACAACCTGGGCAGGAAACAGAGGCTTCCCAAGCAAATCAGGCCATTAAATTCACAGGGCCTGCAGGAAACCAGTTTTCCCCACTTCTTCGGGGCCCCCCCGCACCCCACCCGTCATCCCCATTAAAATCAAACCCGTGTCTTCACAGTAAAAGGTAGATTGATCACTGGCTGCAAAGAATTAGCATTTTCTGTCCTCCGTCTGAAAAATACCAGAACTAAATTCCAATGAGACAGCTATCTACAAGCTGTTAATACTAAACCACAGCAACCAGCAGAACTCAAAGGACTTCTGGGATTTAAGGTTGATAAAGCAAGACAGTGTGGGAAACCTTTGATAAGGCATGCAACCTTTTTTTTTAAAAAAGGGAAAAGCTGTAATATAAAAGCAAATCAAAAAACCCCAAATTCAACAGCATCATTTCATGTTTTTTTTTGTAATTTAATCATTTCCTTGAACAGTCTGTTGCAGAATTCCAGTCTGTTGCCAGAGCTAGCGGGGAAAACAAAGTCCACGCTTCACTGCTTCTAGAAAATACCTAAAGTGTTAAATAACTTCTTGCAGCATATTAACAAGGTAATCAATCCACACACCCACATTCCCAAAACTGGGCACAGTCTTGTTAAGACTTCATTCCCTGGCATTCATTTTTAACTTTTACCACTGCCATTCAAATAACTCTGTCTGAGAAAGAGATGGGGGGGGGGGGGGGGGGGGTGTAGCGGGCATGTTAAACTAAATTTCTGCAAAACAAATTCTTCAGATATATCTAAATAGTACCACAACAGTAACTTTGCAAGATGCAAGAGATTGGAAAACTATTGACACACCCAGGGCAATTCGGGGAAGTACCTATAGCTGTGCTTAAAATTATACAGACACAAAAAAAATGCTAATCGTAATCTTGTGTCACTGCATCAACCACCTTGCACTGCAAGAGATGAGCTACGCAACCAAGCATGCACCCTTATTATCTGCTTCTCACACACACCATTCTCTGGGAGGATAAAGGGGGAGGCCACTGCAGTAAACAGATCATCATAGTCAGCATAACATTTTAATTAAAAGATCTAAGGAACAGTTCAATTATACTGAAGGACTGGAGCGTCCCTCATCAAATGGGAGCTCATTGGCCATTTCAAAAAGATGTTAAAATTACAGCTTCTATGCACACAAAAAAACTATTTTGTACCAAATAATTTGAATTTCTGAGGAAGCCATTTTATTTTGTCAGAAGAGGAGGGGACTGAGAGGAAAAAAAAAGATAACTGCTCATTACCTGCCCAATTTATTCAGCAGGGTATGGGATGAATAGCTTGGTTATGTGCACTCAGAATTCAGGGACCACCCTGTTGTTTGGAAACTGCAGTTCAAGTCAGATGAAGTTAACAATTAAACAAATCTGCTTTAATCAATTCATCTCCCTCCACACTGCTGAAACAAGGAGCCTCGAAGCCTACATCTCTCTGAACTGGTAGAAGGGTGTTGGAGAACACGGGTCAGATCATCCTCCTCGTCCTCCAGGAACAAGCTTCTCTTCCCCTCAGCATTTCCCCAAAGGCTTTGGCGGAGATTGGAACCACAACATTTAAAGTATACCCACTAGCCCATAGCAGAACATGTAAACATTCTGGCCAAAACGTAGACAAACAGTGGGGAAAAAAAACTTTTTTTACATTTAAAAATAATCAAGAGGTAGATATCACATACACACCCCTCGATGCCCCAAGTTTAAATAAAATATTTTCTCCAGTAGCAAGCGAACAGCTAAAGTATAGTGAGTTCTCTCGCGAGCTCCCTGTAGCCGAGGAGCTCCTCCCAGAATCAAAGTGGGGATTTCATCCCCTACGGGGCACAACGGACATGATCTTTGCAGCGCAAACGTTGCAGAAAAAATGCAGGGAGCAGCGCCAGCCTTTATACATGGCCTTCTTCGACCTTATAAAGGCCTTTGATACTGTCAACTGCGAGGGTCCATGGAGCATCCTCCTCCGTTTTGGATGCCCCCAAAAGTCAGTCAACATCCTTCACCTGTTCCACGACGACATGCAGGCCACGATCCTTACCAGCGGTTCCATTACAGAACCAATCCACGTCCGGACTGGGTCAAACAGGGCTGCATCATCGCTCCAACTCTCTTCTCAATCTTCCTCACTGCCATGCTCCAACTCACAGTCAACAAGCTCCCCGCTGGAGTGGAACTAAACTACAGAACCAGCGAGAAGCTGTTTAACCTCCAGGCCAAGTCCAAGATCACCCCAACCTCTGTTGAGCTGCAGTACATGGACGACGCCTGCGCACATTCGGAGGCTGAACTCCAGGATGTAGTCAATGTATTCATCGAGGCATATGAAAGCATGGGCCTTACGCTTAACATCCGTAAGACAAAGGTCCTCCACCAGCCTGTCCTCACCGCACAGCACTGCCCCCCAGTCATCAAGATTCACGCGCGGCCCTCGACAACATGGACCACTGCCCATACCTCAGGAGCCTTTTATCAACAAAGGCAGACATTGATGCGGAGGTTAAACATTACCTCCAGTGCGCCAGAAAAAGAAAGTGTGCTCGAAGACCAGGCCCTCAAATCTACCACCAAGCTCATGGTCTACAGGGCTGTAGTAATACCCACCCTCCTGTATGGCTCAGAGGCATGGATGATGTAAAGAAGACACCTCAAGTCAATGGAGATATATCACCAACGATGTCTCCGCAAGATCCTGCAAATCCCGTGAGGACGGGCGAACCATCAGTGTCCTTGCCCAGGCCATCATCCCAGCACTGAAGCACTGACCACATTCGATCAGCTTCGCTGGGCAGGCCACATAGTTCGCATGCCAGACACGAGGCTCCCTAAGCAATTGCTCTATGCAGAGCTCCTTCACGGCAAACGAGCCAAAGGTGGGCAGTGAAAACATTACAAGGACACCCTCAAAGCCTCCCTGGTAAAGTGTGACATCCCCACTGACACCTGGGAGTCCCTGGCCGAAGACCGCCCTAGGTGGAGAAAGTGCATCCGGGAGGGCGTTGAGCTCTTTGAATCTCAACGCCACAAGGTCAGGCGCAGGCAGCGGAAGGAGCGTGCGGCAAATCAGTTCCCCCTCCCCCCGGCCACCCCTTCCCCCGACGAATGTCTGTCCCACCCGTGACAGGTTCTGTGGATCTAGCATTGGACTTTTCGGCCACCAAAGGACTCATTTCAGGAGTGGAAGCAAGTTTTCCTCAATTCCGAGGGACTGCCGATGCTGATGACGACGATGATATAGTGAATGTGCTGACTTTACCAGCATGGAGAGACATTGACTAGGATCTTGGAGTGAACACCAAACAAATCAGCCAAAGAAATGGTGAATGTAAAATATCAAATGAAATCTACCACTGTAGATGTTGCAAGCAGTAGTTTCAGGCCACTTGATCCAGTTAAAACTTTCATACAATTTAAAAACCAAACTAACAGAGTAGTGATATTACCAGTTAAAAGTACAATAAAATCAACTGCAATAAAAACTACAGGCCTACAACATTAGTGTTACTGCAGCTTCTTTTTGAGCCCAATTTCACAGAACTTTGTAAAAAAAAAGAGAAACTGCCATCAGCACAACTGACACATCCAGGAACACAAAAGTATGACGAGGGAGAGCCAACTAATGCAGCAGGAAAACCACAACCACACCCTACAACGGGAGATTAAAAATCAAGCAACATTATCAATCACAGCCCAGCACTGCATCCTGCCTCCATATGCAGATGGCTAGCTGTACTTCAAATAAAAAGGGCTTTGGACTCATTTCAATTACTGTGTTTATTACAAAAGGGCTGCACCATTGGAAGGGGCAGAGAAGGAAAAGAACTGCATTTTTTTTTAAGTCTAAAATAGTTACAGGAGCAACACCATGTCCAATTGCATTCGCAGGGATGGAAGGTCCATGAAAATCATAATCTTCACATCCAACACCAAATGGATATAGGCAGTCCCTCGGGATCGAGGAAGACTTGCTTTCACTCCTGAAGTGAGTTCTTTGGTGGCTTAACAGTCCAATACGAGAGCCACAGACTCTGTCACAGGTGGGACAGATAGTCGTCGAGGGAAGGGGTGGGTGGGAGGGACTGGTTTGCCGCACGCTCTTTCCGCTGCCTGCGCTTGATTTCTGTATGCTCTCAGCGTTGAAACTCAGGGGGCTCTGCGCCCTCTCGGATGCACTTCCTCCACTTAGGTCGGTCTTGGCGCAGAGACTTCCAGATGTCAGTGGGGATGTCGCACTTTATCTGGGAGGTTTTAAAGGTGTCCTTGTAGCATTTCCGCTGCTATGGAGAACAAGCAGGGGAGTGGGACTAATTGGATAATTCTTTTAAACAGCAGGCACAGACACAATGGGCTGAATGGCCTCCTTCTCTCTTGTATGATAACACATACCCCTTTAATAAGTATCAGCCACTCCTATTATTTTTCAAAATGTAATTTTTCCCTTGTACAATGGTTTTAAGCTGCTTTTATATTGCACGAAGACCACGCTATCGGTAGCAATTACAGGCGCATGGTTGTCATCCAGCTAACTACGACCCAAAAGTTAAGTTCGCAGTATTCACTAAGGCCAATTATCTATCCAATTGAGACAAGGTTTTTAAAAAAGGTGCAGCCCAAGAACTTAAGCTCACAACTTATTATTGGGATACAGGCTCGAGTTACTGAACTGCAGATAGAAGGTTTGCGCTCCTCATACAAAAGGACAAGTTAAAAAGCGGTTTGAGTTAATGAGACAGTACACTCCCTTCATCCTTATGACAGAACAAAAAAAAAATTAGCTAGTTGAAAGCCAGCCTTTCCACTCCCAACTACAGTCCCCACTGCTTATAGTGAGCATGTTGGTGCCAATACAACTTGCTCACTATTACGCATTGTACGGTTTAATGGAGTAGCACTATCACTAGTGAACAAGACTGTATGAATTGTGATTAACTTTTTGAACCACAACTACTAAAAAAATCAAATATATGCTAAAACAATTTAAATAATTAGCTCATGAAAAATTAATTAGACATTTATACCACAGTACATGGCAGATTGGACACCAAACTATGTCCACCTTTCCAAGGGCCTGTGTCAAGATGCTGCTCCATAACACCACGATGCTAGAACCATAAAGCAAATATTGGTCAGTGTAACCATAAGCTTTTCATTGTCCAGATCCTGTGCCTCTTTATTTTGGGCTCCCATTGCATCCACTACTTCTCCTATGTCATCGGTGTCAGTTTCAAGTGGAGCATCATGATCACCAAGGTGACACAGCAGTGAAACAACTTCTCTGACATCTTGCCTGTTGCTGCATTTCTTTAAGTCCTTTCCCTCTCATTGCCTTAATGTAATGCTGCTTTAGACAGTAGACTATCCTGGTCCATGATCTGGATTAGACATGTTGGCCCCAAGTTTCCACATGATTTGCTCCTGATTTTTAGGAGCAACTGGTGTAGAACGGAGTATCTTAGAAATCGGAATTTTCGTCATTTAGTTGCTCCAGTTCTAGTCAGTTAGAACAGTTTCACTTTGGAACAGAATTTTTTTTCCCCAAAAGGGGGCGTGTCCGACCACTTACGCCTGATTTCAATGTTTCGTGAGTGAAAACTTACTCCAAACTAACTTAGAATGGAGTAAGTGAAGATTTTTGTACGCTCGAAAAAACCTTGTCTACAATTTAGAAAATCAGTTGTAGGGAAGGGGGTGTTTAAAGGGAAGTTTACAAACATTAAACACTTCAGTTTTACAAATAAAGAGCCATCATCAATAATAAATGATAAATACATCAATAAATCAAACAAAAACAAAAGTTTTTTTTTAAATCAATAAAATATTTTCTACTTACTGACTGCAGCACCAGGAGCCCTCCAACAGCATGCTTAGATGCCCCCCCTCAGTGTGTCTCTATCTCTCTGTCTGACAGCGAGCGGGGGGGGGGGGGGGGGGGGGGAAAGGAGAAGAAGGAGAAGGAGAGAGGGGGGGGGGGGGGGGAAAAGGAGAAGAAGGAGAAGGAGAGAGGGGGGGGGGGGGGAAGAGAAGGAGAGAGGGGGGGGGGGAAAGAGAAGGAGAGAGGGGGGGGGAAGAGAAGGAGAGAGGGGGGGGGGGGAAGAGAAGGAGAGAGGGGGGGGGGGGAAGAGAAGGAGAGGGGGGGGGGGAAGAGGAGAGAGAGGGGGGGGGGGAAGAGAAGGAGAGAGGGGGGGGGGAAGAGAAGGAGAGAGGGGGGGGGGGAAGAGAAGGAGAGAGGGGGGGGGGGGAAGAGAAGGAGAGAGGGGGGGGGAAGAGAAGGAGAGGGGGGGGGGGGAAAGAGAAGGAGAGAGGGGGGGGAAGAGAAGGAGAGAGGGGGGGGGGGGGAAGAGAAGGAGAGAGGGGGGGGGAAGAGAAGGAGAGAGGGGGGGGAAGAGAAGGAGAGAGGGGGGGGGGGAAGAGGAGAGAGGGGGGGGGGGAAGAGAAGGAGAGGGGGGGGGAAGAGAAGGAGAGGGGGGGGGGGAAGAGAAGGAGAGGGGGGGGGGGGAAGAGAAGGAGAGGGGGGGGGGGGAAGAGAAGGAGAGGGGGGGGGGGGAAGAGAAGGAGAGGGGGGGGGAGAGAAGGAGAGGGGGGGGGAAAGAGAAGGAGAGGGGGGGGGGAAAGAGAAGGAGAGGGGGGGGGAAAGAGAAGGAGAGGGGGGGGGGAAAGAGAAGGAGAGAGGGGGGGGGGGAAAGAGAAGGAGAGAGGGGGGGGGGGGGAAGAGAAGGAGAGAGGGGGGGGGAAGAGAAGGAGAGGGGGGGGGGAGAAAGAGAAGGAGTTGGGGGGGGGGAGAAAGAGAAGGAGAGAGGGGGGGGGAGAAAGAGAAGGAGAGAGGGGGGGGGGAGAGAGAAAAGGAGATGTGGGGGGGGGGGGGGGGAAGAAGGAGAGGGGGGGGGGGGGGGGGAGGAGGGTGGCTGAACGGGCCGGCCCGAGACTTCGGGCAGGGCCCGTCCCCAGCACCAGATTTACAGGTAGGTGGCGTTGGGTCGGGCCGGGGGGGGGGGGGAGATCGGTGGGAGGGATGTCGGGTCGGGGGAGGGAGGTCAGGTCGGGTGTGCGGGTCCGGTCCGGGGGGGGGGGGGGGGTGTCGGGTCCAGTCCGGGGGTTGGGAAGCGGGGGTCGGGTCGGGAGGAAGCAGGAGCTGGCCGTGTCCCGCAGCCCCAGTGAGGCCATTTGGCCAGGGCTAGGGGCTGCGTGCTTCGGCCCCTCCCACACAGTTTTGGGCGCCTGGAGCTACTGAACATGTGCGCCCACTGTAGCGCGCATGTGCAGAGGTCCCGGCACTGTTTTCAGCGCAGTGACCTGGCTCTGCCCCCTACAGCTCCTGCTGCGCTGCGCTGAGGGCCAGAGGACCTGCAGGGAGGTGGAGAATACGGAGGGTTTTTTTAGGTGCACTTTGTGGCGCGAAAAACGGGCATCCAGGTCGGGACTGCGCCGTTCTAGGCATGGCTCGAAACTTGGGCCAGTTATGTTGGCTGGGAGGAATGCAAGTTGAATGTTCCTCAGCCCATGTTTGTTATTGCAGTCAATGCTGAGTAGTACAAGCTGTAATCCAACACCAGTTAGAGATGATTATATATACACAAAGGAGTTGTACCGTAACCAGGTCTGAACTAATGAGTAAACAGCAAAATACATCGAGCGCTCAACATGCTGAAAATGGCAATTTTGTAATGAACTATAATGGAAAGGGAGAATGGTTAGCGATTTATGGATGGTTTAAATATCGGCGATAAGTGATGGGGACTGTACTATCCAAAGAACACAACTGAAAAGAGCATGTGTAGACACTGGACAACTAGGATACCTTCTTTAGGGGAATAGCCTGCTGATACTCATTCTCTAGCCTCACACAAAGATTGGCCACCTGAGCAAAATAGCAGAGGGCTGCCAGTGTCCACTGAACTATAACTCAAGTCAGGGTTTTCAGAGTACAGGGGAGAAAACTTAAAAAAACTCACCCAGCAGTGCTCTACTGAAAGATCAATTTGCAGCTTGATATACTTCATGGTGGCACCCTGGACTGCCGCGCAACCAGTGATGAAGTCATCATGTGTGGCGACCCTTTCCGCCCCATGGCAGATATTGCTCTGCACCTTGCGGGGTAACCACAAGCGGCACCAGCGCCAGCCTTGCAGATCGTGAAGCGTCCGCTGCTCACTCAGCACTGCACTGAGTGCCAGTCTAGATTTGTTGTGCTCCAGTCTCTGGTGTGGGACTTGAATCCACAACCTTCTGACTCGAGAATGCTATCCACCAAGTCCATTAAATCAAATTTTGGCCACGTCCCAATCGAAATTCTGCAACAAGTCACCTCAGGATTTGAGGGAAGATTTAATTAAAGTAAATGTTCCAAAACAATGTACAAATACAGCACTAAAATGGTTCACAAAAATTGTGCATTACAAACTATTTAAAAGCAGTTTACCATGCACTTCTATACTTCATAAGCCTTGTGCTATTGCCGCTATGTTTCCAAACTCAAGTCTTGCAAATGAAATGCAAAACTGCTGGAACTTTAAAACAAGCTAAGATGACTTGTATTTAGTTGGTCTGCCTGGAAGCCACTCTTCTCAAATGTGATACCACTTGCTAACTGGAAATGGCAAATGTGACACCCCACGCCCTTCAAAAATATAGGCATGGATAAACCATAAAATTGTGGGACAGTTATTCATACTTCAGACGCTGGTAAACTACTGCTGAAGTCCAAAATATTGGATGAAGCTACTAAAGACTTGGAAAAGTGAAGTAATCCAGACGAGTCAGCAACAGATTGTACTTGACCACCCTTATAGCACTCTTTGAAGAAATAAGAAATGATAGGAAATGCAGTTGATGTGGTTTACCTGGATTTGTTAAAGAGCATTTGTTGAGGTACTGAAGAGACTTATGAAAGCAAAGGATGTTTCCCCAGACTGTAAATCGTGGCGAGTGATGTTCAACGAGGGTCGAGGACCATTCTTATTTGCTACGGACATAAATGATCTAGACCTAGGATTTTGGGTACTGAAATTGGTTGATGCATGACAAATTGCAGGACGCAGATTGGCAGATGCAGTTAAATGTAGATAAATGCAAAACAATACATTTTGAAGATTAAGGAAAGCAAATACACCTGAAATTGTGACTTTAAATGGTGTAAAAGAGCAAAGAGAGACCTTTGTGTGCAGTTATACCAATCATTAAAAGATACTAGTGCAAGTAGAAAAATAATTTTTAAAAAAGCAAACAGAATCTTTTGGTTTCATATCTAGCAGCATAGATTACAATAGAACTGGGGCAGTTAAACCTGTACAAGACCACTTAAGGCTGGAGGATGGTGTGCCATTTTAGGCACACGAGAGAGAGAGGATATAAAGCAATGGTAAACGGTGCAGTGCACATTCACTGGAACGTTACCCCGACTGAGGGGTTACAATTATAAAAGAGATTCAAGAAGTTAGTGTTTTTTTCACTAAAGTTGAGAATGCTGTGTGAAGTCTTCAAGGCTATGAAGTCAGATAAATAGTGATGGTTTCTGACCAGTCGAAACAATCCAAGTGGTAGATTGTTTCCACTGGTTGGAAACATTAACAAGGTAACACAAATATTATCTTAAAAGAATTAAAAATCTTTGGTGGTGACTTTAATGTGGAATTATCGATCACAAACCATTGCTGATGCAGAATCCATAACATGGAAATAAATAATTACTTGAACCAAAAAAGCAGGGAATTGATTAACAAAGAGTTGTAAAATTGAGTAAAAAGTGGTGGGCTAAATGGCTAATTTCAGTGTGGAAACCTTTTCACGTCTCTCTTTCTCTTCCTTTAAAACCCCTCTCTTTGACCCAAGTGTTTGGTCACCTATCCTAATGTCTCCTTTGGCCGAGTGTCAATTTTTGTCTGATTACATGCCTGTGAAGTGCCGAGAGATGTTTTACGATGTTAAAAGCAGTATATAAATGCAAGTTGTTGTAACATGAAACTGATAATATCTTGTTGAGTTATTAAAGTACCTCAGAGATCATCGTAGCAGGGTATTTTGACAGAAGGGAAACACTTATTGGGTTTACATGATATTTATCTTGCATGGCATCAAATGCTGGATATATTTCAGCAGACATTCTCCCCACCTCTGCGCCATCACCCACATGATGGTCCAATAGGTAAAGCTACTGTCCAGTCTTGTACTAAATCACAGATCAAAAAGTCCAGGTTTGATCCTTGGTCTGAGGAGTTATCCGATCTCAGCCAAAGTCTACAGCAAGGGCATTGCAGTTAGCATCAGCACCCTTGGCTCCTGATAGCAATCCAATGATCATGCTGGTGAGTATAAATTTGTACAAGAAAGGAGAGGATTAAGAATTGTTGTGCTGCTGGTGATTACAGAAGCATACCCTAGCAGGGTCAATGTCTTCAGCAGGGATGGGGAGGGGGGAAAAATATAAAAAAGTAAGTAAAGGAAACCACATTTGTTTCTCCCAGGATTTAGACCAGAAGGAATTAGAGCCAAATTCCACTAATACTGCTCACTGTGGGCATTTGGATGAACCATTCCTCCCCCCACCCACCCCACACCTTTTTCCCTTCCTTTGCAGCCAAATCATCATTGTGCTATCCCATCACAGAGGCAGGCCACAGCAGTTTTCTATTATAACCCAGCTATGCATTCCTTGTGAATAGATAGATAAGAGATTCTGCAAAATTTGAACCCAAGTATGATGCAACAAGTTTACTGATGACTGCCCAGTCAATCAATCTACCTCTTCAGTATTCAGCTGGTTTGCTCCTGAAAAACCAGTTCATACAGGATCAGGTTTTCCAATTCAACAATTTTTGCACATGCATCTGAAGAAAAGGTTTCCGATACAGCAAGTAAGATTTGTACCCTATACTACTAATCATGGTGGACAATTACAAACATCTCATCAGTACACAGGTCTTCATCTCTGACCTCAAGTTCAATATAACTAGGATCCTTATTACTTTTAACATGGTTGGCATGACAATGGATAGTGCTCAGGGCAGTCAGTGGCTCAAAACTATAGATTAGGGTTTAACATGGACCTCGACATATCAACATCTTGACATTAATTCAAAACTTTGAAAAACCTATTGCAGCCACCAAGGCACCCCTGCAATACAGCACTCCTTCGGTACGGCACTAAATTGTTAGCTTAGATTATGTCAGTGTGACAGCTGTGGCTCAGTGGGTAGCACACTCGCCTCTAAGTCGGATCCCACTCCAGGGACTGGAGGAGAACAAAAAACAAACTAGGCTGACTCTCCAATGCAGTGCTGAGGGAGCATTGCATTGTCAGAGGTGCCACTTTCGGATGAGACATTAAACAAAGACCCTGTCTGCTCCACTATCCCTGGTGTATTGGGCAATATTTATTCCTCAATCATCATAAAAAACAGATTATCTGGTCATTATCATGTTGTTGTTTGTGGAAGCTTGCTGTGCACAAAAGTGGCTGCTGTGTTTCCTACATTACAACAGTGACTACACTTCAAAAGTACTTCATTGGCTGTGAAGCACTTTGAGATGACTGGTGGTCATGAAAGGTGCTATATAAATGCAAGTCTTTCTTTCTTTCTGTGCTCAAGTCGAGAGTGGGGCTTGAACTCCCAACATGCAAGTAAGCTACCCCTAAGCCAAGCCTGATATTTCAGGAGATCAACAGGCAGACATAACTTTTGAGAAAGTCAATTTCCTTACTAATGGCATTGTTCATCAATTATAGTGCAGCACTAGTTGATTATCTAAGGCACTCACTTACTGCACAAAGATAGATTACAAAGACAACTACTGTTCCTCACACTTAATAACTTGAACAAATATCTTTAGATCAATTTCAATTAGGTCCAATACTGCAGTGGTTATGTTATCTGTCTGATAATCTAGAGAATATGGATTCTAATTCGACCACAATAGTTTGAGAATTTGCATTCAATATTATTTTTTAAATTGGAAATAAAAAGCTGGTATCAGTAAAAGCAAGCCTGAAGCAATGTTCTCAGTAAGCTGTGCAGCAGACAGGAGATCCAGCACAGGCCGATCACTGGCTTTTCAATGGAATATTTTGCACATGCACGAAATTTTGAATCGGCCACGCAGTCCAGTAAAGAAACCACACACCCTGAAGCTGTCAATGTCTTAAAAACCCAACTGGTTCACTAATGTCCTCTTGGGAGGGGATCTTGCTGTCCTTATCCAGTCTGGCCTATATGTGACTCCAGTCTTACACCAACATGGTTGACTCTTAACTGCCACCTAAAGTGACCTAGCAAACCAGCCAGTTGAATGAAACTACAGGTACTACACCAAAACAAGTTCAGGAAGGCCCACCACTACCTCCTCAGAGCAACAAATTATGGCCTTGCAACAACCACATTGAGAATGAATTAAAGACAAGAGAGACCTGCACAATGACAAACAAGCTGTAGTACAAATTGCATACCTGCACTCGAGTCGGAATTTAAAAAATTGAAAATTCTTTACGTCAGACAAAACAAATTTCTTCTTTCAAGCCTCCTACGTGAATCTTCATTGCAAAAGAGATGGAGAAAATGAACTTTAAAAATGTAACCACATTATTTTGTTTTTTATGTAATAATTAGATGCTAACAAAAGGAGATCTCATGCCGTCAACTGTATACAATGGATGTGGCTGCACAGTACAGTAAAGCCAGAGACGAGGTACAGGAGAGTGCAAATGGTGTACTGGCCTCATTTTGTTCTCTCTGCCCAAGAAGTTAATAATTCTATTTGGTCTGTACACACCCTGTGTGTGCTATCGGTTTATAGCTTGCACAAGGCACATTATTTAATATGCAATGAACAGTGGTTTAACGCACAATTATCAAATCAAACACAGGGCAATAATTTCCCTGCCCAACTGTGACTCATGTATTTGATTTATTAAAAATATGGGTTGAGCACCCGAAGAGCAACTAGCAACTGTGGAGAATGTGCCCCAGTCAGAAGTTATTGGGGTGGGGGACTTCCCGCGGGGAAATGTCTCCGATCCACAAATAAAATGCCCGCGTACCTGGTGGTCCGGGAGGTACAGAGATTCGCGGTCCTGGGCACCCATGGGTAGAGGCTCACGTATCCCAGGGGCACAGGCGGTTCGCGAGTGCCCTTAAGACCACATGGGCTGGCTCAACGAATGAAAGAAGGGGATCCCATTTATGCTCATGGGATTCCATATGTACGAATGGGAATACCCCCAAAAATACATGTACACATCAAATAAATAATAAAAAATTAAAATGTCATTTAAATATTTAAAACAAAATATTTTGAAAAATAAATGTGAATGTTTTAAATGGGCTACAAATAGCCTTATTGTACAGGTTTTTTAATGTTTAATGATTAAAAAAGAAAAATAATTTTTTTTTCACTCTTATGCTAGTAAAACAGGCCTTTCACCGGCTTTTACCAAGCAAATTTCACAGGTATTTGCTGGGCAGAAGTTGGGAAAATAGCTGAACTCTCCGCCCAAGGATGCCCCTTTCCCGGGGATGGGTTGGATCCGTCAAGAAAATTCCTGACAGATTGCAAGTTTCAGGTTTTCGCGCATATGCTTAGCTTGCGAAAACCCATATGCACCTCGTACACATCCATAGGGGCCACAATTTATGGGCCATTGTTTCAGTAGGTGACTTGACTGGTGGTGGTGGCCAGGGTGGGAGAAAATGAGTGGGAACAGCATTAACCCCGATTTTGCCTTAACTAAACAGCTATACAAGCACTTTACATCGAACAGTGATCAATACTTTCAGGAGAGGGGGGAGCTAGTTAACCAGGCTATACAACTATATAGAAGTGTACCCCCAAAATGCTTTTAATTGCAGCAGGGTTATGAATAGAAGGGAGTTGCAGATATATCTTTTGGTTGCTGCTGCTGAATTCACTTTTGCTTAGACTGTAGACCACTGCAGATCAGTGCAAGGCCAGAGTCAAGTCAAAACTGCTTTATCTGTTGCCAGCAACTGGATACACACCAAAAAGCAGAGTTTCTTTTAAACCGTATTTTTCTAAACCACTGTTTAGTGGAAAAAAAGTTATTTAAAAATAAAAGTTTTGTACTACTGTATAATGTTGCAGTGTAATTTATTCAAATGATTCAAGACCCAAACAAAATCAAAAGGACAGGGTCTCAAACGGACCTCAATCGCCTCCTTTGGTAATGTTTTGAGTCTTATGATGCACATTTGGAAACCATTCCTCACAAATCTTTTGAGCGTGGATCTGTTACAATACTCGGGTAGTCTGTCGGTTTGCTGGGGATATCCAATAAAACAAACTAAAGAGATGTATAGATAAATCAACATCATAAAGTCTTATACATGCTTCCACTGTAAGCAAAATAGGCAGTTTTACACCTTACTCTTTGTGGTAATACACTGGCACACCAACATTGCATTAGCGTGATGGAATGGAATTTATGGCCGCGATTTCGCCGATTGAGGCGTGTCCCTGGTGCTCGAGATGCCGCTCCGGGCTGCAGCCTGCTGGCTCCAAGTGATTTTACCTTGATGGGACTTATTAAGCATGCCCAGCAGGGTTCACAGCCAATTAAAAAGAAGCTTATGGAGGGAGTCACAGCACATAGGGAGGTTCTCTTCCCTTCCAATGGGTGTCAGAGACCTCCCCAGGAGACCAACTCAGCCCGGTTGCACATTACGCAGGAGGGCACAAACAGGGATGTCATCAGGAGGACCTAGCTGCAGTGACACAAACCTTTCAATGATCTCAGTAGATCAGGAAGCGTTACTACAAAGCCACACTCAACCTCATCCTCCTGTGCCATTCATTACATCCCCAACACTCTACTCACACCAACTTATCTTGCCCCTCCACCCATTGACTTCCCCCATCTCACTAGCCACCCCTCACAATCACCCTCATCCTAGTGCAAGCATACCAACTAACAACACACAAAAGGTAGACATTTAGGTGTTTGCCAAAGTTTATGTAAAGTTTCTGTTAATGTAGTGCCATAACAAAGTTTTATTTTCAACATTTTGCCTTCTTGGACAGATGTGTACAGCTTTGGAAGTGGCTTAGTGATTGCAGTGAATGGTGAGACATAAGGGCACCTCCTGCAATGGTGATGAGTGTGAAAGGATGCTT
This sequence comes from Pristiophorus japonicus, assembly GCF_044704955.1. Classification (NCBI taxonomy): domain Eukaryota; kingdom Metazoa; phylum Chordata; class Chondrichthyes; family Pristiophoridae; genus Pristiophorus; species Pristiophorus japonicus. The sequence continues at coordinate 88,426,355 of NC_091978.1, read as the reverse complement.
TATGTTGCTGGTGTGGGGTGGTGCCAACCTGGCACATCATGTGGCAGCCAGGGTGGACAGTGAAATCTGGCCATGGTGAGAAATGATATTCGCTCAGAAAATCAAGATGTTGAATCAGTCTGGATGGAGATAAGGAATAATAAGGGGAAAAAGTCTAGTGGGCGTAGTCTATAGGCCCCCGAACTGTAGCTACACTGTTGGACAGAATATAAATCAAGAAATAATGGAGGCTTGTAAAAAAGGAACGCCAATAATCATGGACAATTTTCACCTTCATATTGATTGGACAAAACAAAATTGGCCAAGGTAGCCTTGTGGAGTAGTTCATAAAAGTGTATCTGGGATAGTTTCCTTGAACAGTACACTGCAGAACCAACCAGGGAGCAGGCTATCTTAGATCTAGTACGAGGAAACATTACAAGGACACCCTCAAAGCCTCCCTGATAAACATCCCCACTGACAACTGGGAGTCCCTAGCCAAAGACCGCCCTAAGTGGAGGAAGTGCATCCGGGAGGGTGCTGAGCACCTCGAGTCTCATCGCCGAGAGCATGCAGAAATCAAGCACAGGCAGCAGAAAGAGCATGGGGCAAACCGGTCCCATCCACCCTTTCCCTCAACGACTATCTGTCCCACCTGAGACAGGGACTGTGGTTCCTGTATTGGGCTGTTCAGCCATCTAAGGACTCATTCTAAGAGTGGAAGCAAGTCTTCTTCGATTCTGAGGGACTGCCTATGATGATGATATAATGACTACCACAGAAAGTTGTTGAGGCCAATTCACTAAATATATTCAAAAAGGAGTTAGATGTAGTCCTTACTACTAGGGGGATCAAGGGGTATGGCGAGAAAGCAGGAATGGGGTGCTGAAGTTGCATGTTCAGCCATGAACTCATTGAATGGCGGTGCAGGCTCGAATGGCCTACTTCTGCACCTATTTTCTATGTTTCTATGAGACAGGATTAATAAACGATCCCCTAGTAAAGGATTCTCCAGAAATGAGTGACCATAACATGGTTGAATTTCAAATTCAGTTGGAGGGCGAGAAAGTTGGATCTCAAACCAGTGTCCCAAGCTTAAATAAAGGAGACTACAAAGATATGAAGGCAGTGTTGGCTAAAGTGGACTGGGAAAATATATTAAATTGTGGGACGGTTGATAAGCAATGGCAGACATTTAAGGAGATATTCCATAACTCGCAACAAAAATATATCCCAATGAGAAGGAAAGACTAAGAGAAGGGATACCATCTGTAGCTAACTAAGGAAATAAGGGAGGGTATCAAATTGAAAACAAGGGCATACAATGTGGCCAAGCCTAATGGGAGGCCAGAGAATTGGGAAACTTTTAAAAGCCAGCAAAGAACAACTAAAAAAAGAGGGAAGATAGATAAATGAAAGTAAACTAGCAAGAAATAACAGTAAGAGTTACTACAGATACATAAAAAGGAAGAGAGTCTAAAAGAGTTGGTCCCCTAAAAGATGAGACAAGGAAACATCAGAGACTTTTAACAAATATTCTGTATTGGTCTTCACGGTAGAAAACATAAAAAATATCCCAATAGTGGAATATCAAGGGGCTATAGGGCGGGAGGAACTATACAATCACTAATGAAATAGTACTCGGTAAAATAATTTGACTAAAGGTGGACAAGTCACCTGGACCTGATGGCTTACATCCCAGGGTCCTAAAAGAAGTGGCTGCAGAGATAGTGGATGCATTGGTTGTAATCTATTAAAATTCCCAGCAGATTGGAAAACCGCAAATGTAACACCCCTATTTAAAAAAAGGAGGCAGACGGAAAGCAGAAAACTACATAGTAAAATACTGTTGAAGTGGCTTTTAACAAACTCTTAATGATGTTAATTGCCTCCCTCGCCACTTGGTATCGGGTCTGTTAATCGCTGACAGACCAGACACTTGGGAGACTAGCATGAACCCGCTGTCAATCTTTTCTATTTTGTCAGATTTTGTCCAAACCCACCCTTAGCACTGGTAAAATTCCTAGTTTCTCGAAACCAATTGATCCCGAGCTGTGCATATGAAGAAGTTGCAGTGTAGAGACTGGGCATGGTATGATGATGGATTTTTCTTTGTTCGTGGGATGTGGACATTGCTGGCATGGCCAGCATTTTTTCTCCAACCCTAACTGCCCTTGAGAAGGTGGTGGTGAGCCGCTTTCTTGAATACAACAGAGTGGCTTGCTAGGCCATTTCAGAGAGCAGTTAAGCGTTAACCACACTGCTGTGGTTCTGGAGATATAGGCCAGACCGGCTAAAGATGGTAGATTTCCTTCCTTCAAGTACATTAGTGAACCAGATGGGTTTTTACATCAATCCGGTCATTTCATGGTCACCATTATTGATACTAGCTTTTTGAATCAACAAAAAGCTGAAACTAGCTTTTTGAAAATCAACAAAACCTGAAACAAAAATACCCAACGGCCCTTTCAGTTTCAGTCCACTGCAAGGGCCAGCTGCTTTAAAACACTGAACTTAATAAATGGCAACAGTCTGCAATAGGTTATATAGATAGATACAGTAAAGTATACCTTTTAAATAAAAACATTCAACAGGAAGACATAGTGGAGCAGCAATTTAAAAGGTATGACCCACACCAATCTTCACTAAAATGGATTCATATATTTAAGCATTTGAATGTTGATGCACTGAAATCAATTTTGAATGAGCTGGCAAGAGGAATATATTTGTTAAAGGCTATAGTGCTACAGCTGATAGTAACCAGATATTGCATTAAATACGGTAACGTTGTCACAACTGGAGCAATGAAGCGGAACACATTAGGCACCTCAAAATTAACTGAAGCAAGATCCTGTCCCACACTGGTATTCTGAAGCTTTGTGTCTTTGCTATCTCATTTAGCACTGTTCTTGTTTTACAACTCATGAAAAGTAGATTTTGCGCCGGGGGGGGGGGGGGGGGGTGAAATCTAGAGTTCAATTTTAGACAGACAGTTCAGTTTCAACCAACCATGAATTGAGGATAAGAACATAAGAAATAGGAGCAGGAGTCAGCCATTTGGCTCCTCGAGCCTGCTCCACCATTCAATATCATAGCTGATCTGATCTTGGCCTCAACTCCACTTCCCTGCCCGCTCCCCATGATCCTGGACTCCCTTGGATCTTTCAAAAATCTGTCTATCTCCACCTTAAATATATTCGATGACCCAGCCTCCACAGCTCTCTGGGCTAGAGAATTCCAAAGATTCACGACCCTCAGAAGAAATTCCTCCTCGTCTCCGTTTTAAATGGACAACTCCTTATTCTGAAACTATGCCCCCTAGTTCTAGATTCCCCCCCCCCCCGAAGCATCCTCTCTGCATTTACCTTGTCAAGCCCCCTCAGAATCTTATATGTTTCAATAAGATCACCTCTCATTCTTCTAAACTTCAATGAGTATAGGCCCAACCTTTCTACACAAGACAACCCCTTCAACTCACGAAGTCAGTCACAAAGAATTGACTCAGATTCAAACTCCTATAATCGTGCAGATCGCGTTCAAGCCAACTATGTCCAAGATAGACCTTGCTGTTGCCATGAGGATATTGTAATCATTAAAAGAGAGAGTTTGAGTCCTCCCCAGGTACCAGGAAGCCCCAAGTGTCAGTGGCAGAGCATGAACATGGAGGTTAGCAACTGCTTGAATCTCAGCAATCCAAACCAGAGCAGGAACCAAATCCTTGATATGTATGCACTTACACATACTTGGCCTCCAGGTAAGAACTTTCCAAGCCTACGAGTTTACTCATCAGCGACACTATCTGCCTACAGCAAGGTGGAAACCTCTGCAACATGCCAACCCCAGCCATGTCCTAGATATCCAAGTCCAATATCACATACCAAGTGTATTCATCACCAACTGCTTGTGTAAAGTGCTTTCCCAAATAGACTTGCTGACCACAAGACTGACTCTCCCTTCAGAGTACAGAGTGATAGGTTGTTATAAATTGGAGTCTTTCCTTCCTGCAACAACATTCTCTCCCCCATCCCCCCACTCGACAATTCCACCTCTCAGCCTGGTCCTAGATTTTGCACATTGACCAATGAAAGTCATACTATTGCATGTCCAGGAATTCCGAAACGTAACAGAACTGTTTGGACACACATCACATGTCACGAGGTTCATCTGCACTGGGAATGAGCTGTTATTAATGATATAAGAAAGACTGGTTGCCCCCTTCACCGTTAGGTTTTTCTGGAAGAACTGTGACCAAGTTTAAATAAGCATCCATTGAAATTCTCAGTTACTGAGATGAATCAACAACTGGGGCAACCTTTGTACTTCCACTAAATACCTTCAAACGCCTCTCCTTGGGCCATTCGGGCACCCATCACCATATCACCCATATTTTAATGAACAAATCCACCTGTTGGAGTAACCACCAATTCAAAGCCGAGGGTACATAAGGAATTCCACATTTCATTTTGGGAAAAAATAACCTGATACTATAAACATCCAGGAGGAGAAGAGCATTAGTGTATGCTTTATTTACATGTAAAAAAAAATACATTTACTGACTAAGTTAGTACTGCAGTCCCAAGCAATAAATTAACTAATCACAGAGTGTGGAATACTTGTTTTTTTTCCCCAATTGAACAACAGCCATCCATTAAGTCATTGGATTTGCAACTTAACAGAATACAGAAGAGCCACTGGAGCCAATAACTATGGTCTGGAGCCAAAGTTTAACTTTGAAAGCTCGATGTACTTTTACTTTTGTATCAGATTCTCACAATCAACTTCTATGCCACTCCATTTAGGAGACCAGGCAATCTTGCTATGTTCAGAGACCACTCTGGAACTGGTTCAATCAGATTTGAACAGCATTCAAACGAGTGAACTTGGGCTGATGCTGCAGGAAAGCATGTCAGCAAGGAAGAGCAGGATATCGTTAGTGTGTCAAGATGTAACCAAGTTGACAACTTCACTATACTTGGCAGTCATTTATTTTTACAGAAGAGAAATTGTTTCAGTGTCTGAACAGAGGTCAAGTGAATTGAACATACCTATTCCCAACACAGTAATGAGCCCCCACCCCACCCCTAGCTGAACTGCTCAATTGATGGACTTGCCAAGATGTGGATAGGCTGGAGTTTGTCATTGCAATTCTGTCCCTTATGTGGGTGATCTAAATTTCTGTTTTTCTCTCGAGTCCTCCTCCTCCAGTAGTTCTCACGGTGTTCAGGACCAGTCTCCAACTCATCAAAAGTATTTGGACAGGTCATTGCTATAAATCACACAGGGCACGGTTGCATTAAAGTCTACCAATCAGTTTATTGATGGACGAACAGAGACATGCTAGATACTGTTTGAGAAAGTACCCAAACTGTTTTTGGATATTAAAATACACAAAGAACTGTTCCAGCTTCTCAACGAGTGGAAAAGTAAGGCAAAAGACAAACCGCAGTTACTGAACTGATGGGGAGCAGTGTAAGGAGCGACTACTATACTACCCAATGATATTACGGAGTCAGGGAAAGTAAAGATCTATGCACCCACTCAAAACAAATGCAGACTGCTCTGTTCACTGGCCTCCAGTTGCTGATTAAAATTCTGATGCTACAACTTTTAACCCATCTACTTTTTGCACTGCTGCCAAGAGCAGACTGGACACTGGTGCCACTATGATAGCGCAAACAAGGCAACCCTGCTCGTGCTGCAGTTGTTTGCTCCACCAAAAGAGATACAGTTTCCATGGGTACCTATAGAGGCATCATCAACAGATTTTGTTGGCAGTCCGAAAACTGACTAGCTCAGCTTGCTGGCCTGTGCTGACCTTCCAGCCACTAAAGAAGATACAGCATTTTGAAAAAAGTCATGAAATGTGCTGTTGTTCCAGCTGCAGTAAAAATTGCCCTAAAATATACAGACAATTTATTTTTTTCCCCCCTCGCTGCTAAGCTTCTCCCCTTGAGCATAACTACATGGCTGCCAGCCAGCCACCCTCCAGTACTTCAGCATTTCTTCAACTGCAAGCCTAACAATGTCAGTACACGGTTCAACCAAAGGAGGCATCACAGCCAAGCTCAATATTGTCCTCAACTGATATCCACATGTGGACTTCCAGACATTATCTACCTTAGAGGGCGGGAGCCAATTTCAGCTCTTCTACCAGGTGTCTTGGCTAGAATCAGCTAATCAGTAGAGAGGGGATCCTGGTCTGGATGGCGCAGCTACTCACAAAACCACCAGGGGACTACTCTGGCGGTAACTTCCACAGCAGACAGGATATAAACTGCTACCAGAGATCGGATCTTTTAAAGGCAGTTCAGCAGACCACCCGAGTAGTTTTCAAATTCAAATCTGAATCTATCATTCTGTGTCCATCATTAGAACAGGGTATATCAGTTAGAATAATGTTGAATTTTTCTATAAAATTGCCTAACAATGGGGGGGGGGGGGGGGGAGAAGAAAAAAAACAGTAGGTAGGTGAGAGAGTACATAAAGTCTTGCTCCTCAAAAAGGAGCTTTGAGATTACTTAAGCTGCAATTTCAGTAGACAATGATTTCTGATATTGGCACAAGACAATTTTGCAGGTATTTGTTTATAAGCTTCAGTTTCATACAAGAACAAATTAATAAATCACTACTTAAATTGCTTATTAGCAGGTTACAAGATCATTGTGATTGGCGATATTGACTCTGCTTACACAGCACGTGGTCTAGAATAACCCAAATGCATCAGACTTGGTGCATTGGTGTTCAATTCAGATGCACCAACATCCACAGTGATGTGAATACTTTTACTGAGGCCATCTACTCAAACCCACAATACACTGTTCACATCACAGAATTGACACTCCTAATCACTATTCAGCAATTCCTCACTAAAAATATTGTTCATCTGTAGATATTCTCATCCATGCTCCTGATCTTCTACCTCAACTCCACTTTCCTGCACTATCCCCATATCCAAAAATCTATCGATCTCGGTCTTGAATAGCGGTCCCAGTGGATTGGAAAACCACAAATGTAACGCCCCGATTTTAAAAAAAAAGGAGGCAGACAGAAAGCATGAAACTATAGACCAGTTAGCCTAACATCTGTGGTTGGGAAAATGCTGGAGTCCATTATTAAGGAAGCAGTAGCTGGACATCTGGAAAAGCATAATTCAAATCAAGCAGAGTCACAGCATGGTTTTATGAAAGGGAAATCATGTTTGATAAATTTGCTGGAGTTCTTTGAGAATGTAATGAGCAGGGACAATAAGGGGGAAACCAGTGGATATGGTGTATTTGGATTTCCAGAAGGCATTCGATAACTTGCCACATAAAGTTACTGCACAAGATAAAAGTTCACAGGTTTGGGGGTAATATATTAGCATGGATAGAGGATTGGCTAACTAACAGAAAAGAGTCAGGATAAATGGGTCATTTTCCAGTTGGCAAACATTAACTAGTGGGGTGCCGCAGGGATCGGTGCTGGGGCCTCAACTATTTACAATCTATATTAATGACTTGGATGAAGGGACCGAATGTAATGTAGCCAAATTCGCTGATGATACAAAGATGGGTGGGAAAGCAAATTGTGAGGAGGACACAACAAATCTGCAAAGGGATATAGATAGGCTAAGTGAGTGGGCAAAAATTTGGCAGATAGAGTACAATGTGGGAAAATGTGAGGTTATCCACTTTGGCAGAAGATAAAAAAAGCAAATGACAATTTAAATGGAGAAAAATTGCAAAGTGTTGCAGTACAGAGGGACCTGGGGGTCCTTGTGCATAAAACACAAAAAGTTAGTACAGGGTATGCAGGTACAGCAAGTAATCAGGAAGACAAATGGAATGTTGGCCTTTAGTGTAAGTGGGATAGAATATAAAACAGAAATGTCCTATTACAACTGTACAGGGCATTGGTGTGGCCACACCCAGAGTACCGTGTACAGTTTGTCTCCAAGGATGTACTTGCATTGGAAGCTGTTCAGAAAAGGTTCACTAAGTTGATTCCGGAGATGAAGAGGTTGACTTATGAAGAAAGTTCGAGTAGGTTGGGCCTATACTCACTGGAGTTCAGAAGAATGAAAGGCGATCTTATCAAAGCACATGAGATAATGAGGGGGCTCGACAAGGTGGATGGAGAGGATATTTCCACTCATAGTGGAAACTAAAACCAGGGGGCATAGTCTCAGAATAAGGGGCCACCCATTTAAAACTGAGATGAGGAGGAATTTCTTTTCTGAGGGTTGTAAATCTGTGGAATTCTCTGCCCCAGAGAGCTCTGGAAGCTGGGTCATTGAATATATTTAAAGGTAGAGACACAGATTTTTGAGCGATAAGGGAGCAAAGGGTTATGGGGAGTGGGCAGGGAAGTGGAGCCGAGTCCATGATCAGATCAGCCATGATCTTATTAAATGGCGGAGCAGGCACGAGGTGCCAAATGACCTACTCCTGCTCCTATTTCTTGTTATGTTCAACAACGGCTTCTACAGCGCTCTGGCGTAGAGAATTCCAAAAATTCACCACCCTGAGTGAAGACGTTTCTCCTCATCTTTGACCCCTTATTCTGAGACTGTGACCCCTGGTTCTAGACTCCCCAACCAGAGGAAGCATCCTCCCTGCATCTTCCCTCTCAAGCCCTGTAAGAATGTTGTATGTTTCAATGAGACCACCTCTCATTCTTCTAAACTCTATAAAGAACATAGCCCTAGTCTACTCAATCTCCTCTCATAGGATAATCCCCCCCCGCCGTCCAAGGAATCAGTCTAGTGAACCTTTGTGGCACTCCCTCTATGGCAAGTATATCCTTCCTGGGATAAGGAGACCAAAACTGTGGACAATACTCCAGGTGTGGTCTCACTAGGGCCCTATATAATTGCAGTAAGACATCTTAATCTTATACTCAAATGCTCTTGTAATAAAGGCCAACATACCATTTGCTTTCTTAATTGCTTGCTGTATCTGCATGTTAACTTTCAGTGATTCGTGTACAAGGATACTCGGGTTCCCTCTGAACACCAACATTTCCCAATCTCACCATTTTAAAAATACTCTGCTTTTCTAAAAGTGCCATCGCAAGTGTCTGCAACTGCACTCCCCAAACAATACTACTAATCAAGGACAGGTGATCTGTCCAAACTGTTGTCAGATCAACTTTAAGGTAGCATTCAATCTCATTAATAGCTAGAGTAGTAGGCCATTCAGCCCATCGAGCTTGTTCCACCATTCAATGAGGTCATGGCTGATCTGTATCCTTTACCCACCTTGACTCCATATCTCCCAATACTCTAGAAAAAATATATTGATCTCAGATTTAAAACTATGAATTGAGCTAGCAGCTACTGCTTTTTGAGGGCAAGTGCATTCCATATTTCTACCATCCTTTGTGTGAAGAAGTTTTTCCTAACTTCTCTCCCAAATGGTCTGGCTTTGATTTTACGGTTACATCCTCTTGTCCTAGATTCTCTCTATCTACCTTATCAATTCCTTTCAAAATCCTAAAAACATCAAATTACCCCTTAACCTTCTATATTCCATAAAATATAAGCCTAGTTTATGTAATCTCTCTTTATAATTTAATCCTTGGAGCCCTGGTAACATTCTATCACAGAATGCTTTCAGTAAATCAATGGACATCTAATGCCTGCACTCCAGGGTTACCCAGCCATAGACTAAAACACAGAATCCTATTCAATTGCTGGTCACGGGAATGTGGGAAGGGAGGACCTTGAGATAATCACTATCACTAAGGAGGTAGTGCTGGACAGGCTAATGGGACTCAAGGTAGACAAGTCCCCTGGTTCTGATGAAATGCATCCCAGGGTATTAAAAGAGATGGCGGAAATTATAGCAGATGCATTCGTTATAATCTACCAAAATTATCTGGACTCTGGGGAGGTACCATCGGATTGGAAAGCAGCTAATGTAACGCCTTGTTTAAAAAAAGGGGGCAGACAAAAGGCAGGTAACTATAGGCCAGTTAGTTTAACATCTGTAGTGGGGAAAGTGCTTGAAACTATCATTAAGGAAGAAATAGTGGGACATCTAGATAGGAATAGTGCAATCAAGCAGATGCAACATGGATTCATGAAGGGGAAATCATGTTTAACTAATTTACTGGAATTCTTTGAGGATATAACGAGCATGGTGGATAGAGGTGTACCGATGGATGTGGTGTATTTAGATTTCCAAAAGGCATTCGATAAGATGCCACACAAAAGTTACTGCAGAAGATAAAGGTACACGGAGTCAGAGGAAATGTATTAGCATGGATAGAGAATTGGCTGGCTAACAGAAAGCAGAGAGTCGGGATAAATGGGTCCTTTTCGGGTTGTAAATCGGTGGTCAGTGGTGTGCCACAGGGATCGGTGCTGGGATCACAACTGTTTACAATATACATAGATGACCTGGAAGAGGGGACAGAGTGTAGTGTAACAAAATTTGCAGATGACAAAGATTAGTGGGAAAGCGGGTTGTGTAGAGGACAGAGAGGCTGCAAAGAGATTTAGATAGGTTAAGCGAATGGGCTAAGGTTTGGCAGATGGAATACAATGTCGGAAAATGTGAGGTAACCCACCTTGAAAAAAAAGTGTAAAAGGGAATATTATTTGAATGGGGAGAAATTACAACATGCTGCGGTGCAGAGGGACCTGGGGGTCCTTGTGCATAAATCCCAAAAAGTTAGTTTGCAGGTGCTCAGGAAGGCAAATGGAATGTTGGCCTTCATTGCGAGAGGGATGGAGTACAAAAGCAGGGAGATCCTGCTGCAACTGTATAAGGTATTGGTGAGGCCGCACCTGGAGTACTGCGTGCAGTTTTGGTCACCTTACTTAAGGAAGGATATACAAGCTTTGGAGGGGGTACAGAGACGATTCACTAGGCTGATTCTGGAGATGAGAGGGTTATTTTATGATAGATTGAGTAGACTGGGTCTTTACTCGTTGGAGTTCAGAAGGATGAGGGGTGATCTTATAGAAACATTTAAAATAATGAAAGGGATAGACAAGATAGAGGCAGAGAGGTTGTTTCCACTGGTCGGGGAGACTAGAACGAGGGGGCACAAAATACGGGGGAGCCAATTTAAAACCGAGTTGAGAAGGAATTTCTTCTCCCAGAGGCTTGTGAATCTGTGGAATTCTCTGCCCAAGGAAGCAGTTGAGGCTAGCTCATTGAATGTATTCAAATCACAGATAAATAGATTTTTAACCAATAAGGGAATTAAGGGTTACGGGGAGCGGGTGGGCAAGTGGAACTGAGTCCACGGCCAGATCAGCCATGATCTTGTTGAATGGCGGAGCAGGCTCGAGGGGCTAGATGGCCTACTCCTGTTCCTAATTCTTATGTTATGTTCTTATGACTAGCGATTGACTGATTTTTCCAAGCCCAGGAGTTCCGCTGACCCACTGGCCGATGTTTGCACTGGGAAAGGAACATAATTGGCAAGAAATGGAGGCAAAAGTTGCAGAGCACCCCCTTTCCAGTAACAAAATGGGCTTCAACTTCTGGGCACGTTCACTGCAAACAGGCAAGTGCATCAGTAAGGCTGCTCAAGTACTCTGTATTCCATAGCACCTCATAACATTCTCCTACCCAGGACCAAGTGGTACCAGCAAAAAGCCCAGAATACCAAACCTTCCACTGGGCACTCTTGCATAAAAAGATAAAAGAAGAAAAATAGGAAAGCATGGAACAGGAAGTACAAGAAATCGGCATGGAAAATGGCATGGGTGGTATGAGAGATGGAGGTTGGAGCCGTTGCAAATGATTCACAAGTGCAGACAATCAGAAGTGAAATTAGGCATAACTATCCCACTCTGCAGCCCTCAATTCATCCAGTCAAACTTGAGTATCTCTTACTTGTTGAGTGCATCAGCAGTAAAGCAGAAAGACAGACATTCATACAGCTAAATGTCTCTCTCAACAACTGGTCCAGCCACCTTCCAACATGTCTCTCTGGTAAACTGCGCACTTTGTGGAGCTGGAACAGCACCATCTCCGTCTCACATTCAAAACAGCCCATGTGCAGGGGGTGATTGCAGGGCAACACCTCAAGCAGCATCGATGCACCAATACTCTGCTGGTCGGGTACTTGCCAAAAAAAAATTATGCTGCAGATCATCAATAGGCTCCAGTAAAAAAATATATATCCCTGCAGTCTTGGAGGGCGCTTATTAGAAAGTATATCCCACAGCACCAACTGAATTGCCTGCAAAAACATTAGCGCTCCAACAAAAATGTTGGTGTGGCCACCACCCAGTAACTCAGTGCATGAACGCTGGAATGTTCTCTCCAGAAAATCAGGCCCACACCACGCCCATTAAACAGGCGCCGGGGGCAGCAGAACGTGATTTTAATCTGAAGATCTGCATGTTACAAACGCCCGGGTGAGGGGGTAAGAGGAAGAGACTGGTCGGTAACCGACAGGTAACTCCTCTCCTGACTGCTTCAGTCACCATGACTGCTCTGCGGCAGCGAGTGAGCAGCCAAGGGACCTCCATTGCTCTGACTGCAACTTTGCAAGGATTCGGGGGAGGAAAATCACACACAAACTCGGAAACCCTGACTCGGAGAGGTTTTTTTTTAAAAATACACAAAAATAAACCTCTGCAGCGTTTAAAATATCGATCTCTCCTCAACGTCCAGCCACGTCCCGCCACCGTTTTGCGACTATTTAGCACATTTATTTCCCCTGCAGGAAAACCTGCCTTTGAAACAAAACCCAATTGTCCGACTTAAGCCACTGATCGTTGGGAAAGGGGTGAAGGGACGGAAACCCGAGGTTGCAAATCCCGATCCCAACTTTCATTGACTCGCCAAACCCTTGGCCAACACCCAGCCTCCACCATTTTGAATGAACAATAGTCAGACCCACATTCAACCTTTTGTCTCCTTGCAATGTAACAACACATCTTTACATTTTCAACAACAAAAATCGAGGGCAGGGGAAGCGCGACTTTAATCTAACGGAGCACCAGATTTGCTTAAAATACGATCGCGATTCGAGACGGCGAACTGCCAAGGTGCAAAACCGGGAAGATGCAGCAAACGCTCCCGGACACCGCGACACGTTATAAAGAGAATAGAATTCCTCACTCTTTCTTTCGCCTGCCGCTCGCTGTCCAGTTCCCGCTGAAGAAGCTCAGCCCTTTCCTCTGCTTCATCTGCCTGCTGTTGCAGGAACTGGATTTTTCTCTTCACTGTATCAATCGTTGCTGAGTTGGTACCAGACATGATTCTTTTTTTTTCCTCGGGAAACGGTCGCAAGAAAAACTCGATACAATTTTCCGATACAAACAATTGCAACTATAGAAAACCAAACCAGGCCGCGACTCAAACTCTAACAACTGCGGCGATCCGATGGCTGTGCACCTCTTTGGAGCTGTGCTGGATGGCAGGTAAAGTCGGCAGGCTCGCTCGCTCTCTGCTCCACCAGCAAGGGCGTGAACCGCCGGAAATTCCTGCGCACTCTTAAACAGGCAGCCTTCAGAGAGGAGGGACTCCGTGCCTCACTGCTCGCCGTGCACCCGGGTCCGCTGCTGGCTGTGTGTCTCTTTCCAGTATCCCGACCAAAAGAAGGAAGTGGAGGCAGCAGCAATCACTCTAAATAACTGAGGTCATCGAGTGGGTGTGGAAGCGACGTTACAACACCAAAGTGAACAATGATTAAAGGAATGTACTAAGACACAAAGAATCCCGATTTCTTCAGATTCCATTATCTTATGACGTTACATCTGCACCAGAGAGTGTGTGTTTGAATGCAATTTGGAAGACGGTTTATAGAATCTTCAAGCGGAGAAGGAGACCATTCAGCACATGTTGAAAGAGCTCTCCAATTAGTCCCCCCCCCTTTTTTCCCCATAGGCCTGCATTCCCTTTTAGAAGCTACTATGCAATCTGCGTCCCACCACCTTTGCAGGCAGTGCATTCCAGAACCTAACAGAAAAAAAGAAAAACTTGCATTCATATAGCGCCATTCACGACCATCGGACGTCTCAAAGCACTTTACAGCCAATGAAGTACTTTTTGGCATGTAGTCACTGTTGTACTGTAGGAAACAGTACATCGTGGGCTGCCCTGACCTGTGTGAGAATACCACCGCGGGTCGGGGCTATAAATAGAGCTGGAGCATCAGGCCCTGGAAGATCATGAGCAAAGGTGCGGCGAATGAGGATACGGGGCCCAGACAAGCCGAGGGCCCAGGGACAGCATGACACTGCGATATGTGTGCGAACTAGGTCCGTGCAGCAGAGCAGGTGTCCAGTCGTCCTGGTTAACCCTTGCCACTGGATAAAGACCTAGCTCTGTCGAGCCCGTGTGGTGGCTGATGTGCAACGGTCACCACACGTTAAAAAAAATCCACGCACAGACATCTTCCACCCTCTCAATTGGAGTTCAGGACTGGAACATCGGGTCCTTCATTGAAACATTTGTGGAAGCAAGTCATTCTTGTTCGAGGGACCGCTTATGATGATGATGATGTAGGAAACAAGACAGCTCGCTCCCAAAACAGCAATGTGATAATGACCAGATAATCTGTTTTTGTTATGTTTATTGAGGGATAAATATTGACCAGGACACCAGGAATAACTGGCTGCGTAAAAAAAATTCTGCTCATCTCCCCTCTGGTTCTTTTACCAGTTATCTTCAATCTGTGACCTGTGGTTACCGACCCATCCACTAGTGGAAACAATACTTTGTTTTGCATCAGAAAAAAAAGCCAGCAAATTTGGGAAATTGCAGAAATCAGCTTCAATTCTTATACTTCTCAGTTTACCTTACTTGTTGATACATTGTGAAATGACATGGTAATTTCACTCCCCAGTGAGTAAATTCTGTTAGTGCAGTTATGAACAATGCAAGTTGGATTCCTGGCCTGTGCTGATAGCTGACCTTTGCCTCTGCTCCAGGCTAGGAGGCATAGAAAAAAATCGTGTTCCTGAGCATTATTCACAGACTTCTGCTGGAATATTTGCGCATGTGGATGTTGATCAGGCTTGGCTGTGATACCCTCCACAGCTAGTCCAGCCAATAGCACTGTCGACACTTACAATGAAGAAAATTGCAGTTGGGTGAGATGGCAGAAGGCAAATGCCAAATGTGGAGCTGTACTCCAGCACGATTTAGGAATTGTCTGAGATGGGAGAAAAGGAGGAATCGACACAGAAAATACAAAGATTGTTGCCTAGAAATTCGATCAACCTGCACCCTTTCAGAGGAATGCAGGCAACACATGAACTTAATGCTATCTGTCATTTCCATGATTGCGGCGTTCAGCCCAGTGCTGAACATGCTGCTGAGTGGCTGAATGCTCAGCAGGGGGCCACAGTTCATGCAAGGCTAGCACCACTTAAAGCTAGGCTGTCCACACCTCTTAAAGAGTAGGTGCATTCTGCCTGCAGCAGCTCAATGAACTGGCTGGAGAAGACTGTGAAAAACAACTAATGATGGCACAACAGAAGAGAAAGCATACACCAAGTTTCCCAAATGCAGCACTGGAGGCCTTGTTGCAGGAGCTGGATAGAAGGAGAAAGGTGCTGTTTCTATAGGGAGCCAGGAGGCCCTCCAGATAAAAGTGTAAAGTCCAATGGGAGCAGATAGTGGCTGTGGTGAAGGCCAGAAGTTTAGCCCAGAGGGCATGGACTTAGTGCAGGAATAAGTTTAATGACCTCACATGAGTGGTCAAGGTCAGTTAATTCAGCTTCAAATGCCATATCCCACCAACTGCACCACTAGCCTCACACACTGCTCAAAGCACTATGCCCCCATCACTCACCTACCAACAATCGCTACCAAACACGAATCATACCTCACATTTATAGCTTCACCTCACACTCACACACTTACCATGACTGCAAACTGCACACCCACATCTCACAGCTTGCACACACTCAGCTATTCAACCATGACAGGCATATCACCCAAACACATTGCACCACACTACCTACCATCCTCTCAGCTGATTTAAAAAAATGTGTTCATGAGATGTAGATGCCGCTGGCAAGGCCAGCACTTATTGCCCATCACTAACTGCCTGTGAGAAGATGGTGGTGAGCCGTCTTCTTGAACCGCTGCACTCCCACAGTGCTGTTAGAGAGGGAGTTCCAGGATTTTGACCCAGCGATGAAGGAACGTCAATATACTTCCAAGTCAGGATGGTGTGTGACTTGGAGGGGTATGTGGAGGTGGTGGTGTTCCCATGCACCTGCTGCCCTTGTCCTTTCTAGGTGGTAGAGGCCATGGGTTTGGGAGTTGCTGCCGAAGAAGCATTGGCGAGTTGCTGCAGTGCTTCTTGTAAATGGTACACACTGTAGCCATGGTGCCCCAGTGATGGACGGAGTGAATGTTTAAGTTGGGGCTGCTTTGTCCTGGTGTCGAGCTTCTTGAGTGTTGTTGGAGCTGCATTCATTCAGGCAAGTGGTGAATTTTCCATCACACTCTTGACTTGTGCCTTGTAGATGCTGGGAAGGCTTTGGGGAGTCAGGAGGTGAGACACTCGCCGCAGAATACCCAACCTCTGACCTGCTCTTGGTGCCACAGTATTTATGTGGCTGGTGCAGTGACATTTCTGGTCAATGGTGACCCCCAGGATGTTGATGGTGGGGGATTCAGTGATGGTAATGCCGTTGACTGTCAAGGAGCAGTGGTTAGACTCTTGCTTGTTGGAGAAGGTCATTGCCTGGCACTTGTGTGGCGTGAATGTTACTTGACGCTTATCAGCCCAAGCCTGAATGTCATCCAGGTCTTCCTGCATGTGGGCATGGACTGCTTCATTATCTGAGGAGTTGCGAATGGCACTGAACACTGCAGTCATCAGTGAACATCCCCACTTCTGACCTTGTGATAAAGGGAAGGTCATCGATGAAGCAGCTGAAGATGGTTGGGCCGAGGACACTGCCCTGAGGAACTCCTGCAGTGATATCCTGGGGCTGTGATGATTGACCACCAACTACCACATCCATCTTCCTTTGTGCTAGGTATGACTCCAGCCAGTGGAGAGTTTTCCCCCTAATGCCCACTGACTTCAGTTTTACGAGGGTTCATTGATGCCACACTCAGTTAAATGCGACCTTGATGTCAAGGGCAGTCACTCTCACCTCACCTCTGGAATTCAGGTCTTTTGTCCATGTTTGGAACAATGAGGTCTGGAGCTGAGTGGTCCTGGCGGAACCCAAACTGGGCATCAGTGAACATGTTACTGGTGAGTAAATACCGCTTGATAGCACTGCTGATGACACCTTCCATCACTTTAGTGATGATTGAGAGTAGACTGATCGGGCGGTAATTGGCCGGATTGGATTTGTCCTGCTTTTTGTAGACAGGACATACCTGGACAATTTTCCACATTGTCGAATAGATGCCAGTGTTGTAGCTGTACTGGAACAGCTTGGCTAGAGGCACGGCTAGTTCAGGAGCACAAGTCTTCAGCCCGATAGTCGGGATGTTGTTGGGGCCCGATTTGTTGATAAATCAGTATTAACCATGCTAAACACCACTTGGAAACATAGAAACATAGAAACATAGAAAATAGGTGCAGGAGTAGGCCATTCGGCCCTTAGAGCCTGCACCACCATTCAATAAGATCATGGCTGATCATTCCCTCAGTACCCCTTTCCTGCTTTCTCTCCATACTCCTTGACCCCCCCCCCCCCGCCCCTTAGCCGTAAGGGCCATATCTAACTCCCTCTTGAATATATCCAATGAACTGGCATCAACAACTCTCTGCGGCAGGGAATTCCATAGGTTAACAACTCTCTGAGTGAAGAAGTTCCTCCTCATCTCAGTCCTAAATGGCCTACTCCTTATCCTAAGACTATGTCCCCTGGTTCTGGACTTCCCCAACATCGGGAACATTCTTCCGCATCTAACCTGTCCAGTCCCATCAGAATCTTATACGTTTCTATGAGATCCCCTCTCATCCTTCGAAATTCCAGTGAATAAAGGCCCAGTTGATCCAATCTCTCCTCATATGACAGCCCAGCCATCTCTGGAATCAGTCTGGTGAACCTTCGCTGCATTCCCTCAATAGCAAGAACGTCCTTCCTCAGATTAGGAGACCAAAACTGAACACAGTATTCCAGGTGAGGCCTCACCAAGGCCCTGTACAACTGCAGTAAGATCTCCCTCCTCCTATACTCAAATCCCCTAGCTATGAAGGTCAACATACCATTTGCCTTCTTCACTACCTGCTGTACCTGCATGCCCACTTTCAGTGACTGATGAACCATGACACCCAGGTCTCGTTGCACCTCCCCTTTTCCTAATCTGCCGCCATCCAGATAATATTCTGACTTTTTCTTTTTGCGCCCAAAATGGATAACCTCACATTTGTCCACATTATACTGCATCTGCCATGCATTTTCCCACTCACCTAACCTGTCCAAGTCGCCCTGCAGCCTCTTACCGTCCTCCTTATAGCTCACACCGCCACTTAGTTTAGTGTCATCCGCAAACTTGGAGATATTACACTCAATTCCTTCATCTAAATCGTTAATGTATATTGTAAAAAGCTGAGGTCCCAGCACTGAGCCCTGCGGCACTCCACGAGTCACTGCCTGCCATTCTGAAAAGGACCCGCTTATCCCGACTCTCTGCTTCCTGTCTGCCAACCAGTTCTCTATCCACGTCAGTACATTACCCCAATACCATGCGCTTTGATTTTGCACACCAATCTCTTGTGTGGGACCTTGTCAAAAGCCTTTTGAAAGTCCAAATACACCACATCCACTGGTTCTCCCTTGTCCACTCTGCTAGTTACGTCCTCAAAAAATTCCAGAAGATTCGTTAAGCATGATTTCCCTTTCATAAATCCAAGCTGACTTGGTCCAATCCTGTCACTGCTTTCCAAATGCACTGCTATTTCATCCTTAATGATTGATTCCAACATTTTCCCCACGACTGATGTCAGGTTAACCGGTCTATAATTACCTATTTTCTCTCTCCCTCCTTTTTTAAAAAGTGATGTTACATTAGCTACCCTCCAGTCCATAGGAACTGATCTAGAGTCAATCGACTATTGGAAAATGATCACCAATGCATCCACTATTTCGAGGGCCACTTCCTTAAGTACTCTGGGATGCAGACATTAGGCCCCGGGGATTTGTTGGCCTTCAATCCCATCAATTTCCCGAACACAATTTCCCACCTGATAAGGATATCCTTCAGTTCCTCCTTCTCACTAGACCCTCTGTCCCCTAGTACATTTGGAAGATTATTTGTGTCTTCCTTCGTGAAGACAGAACCGAAGTATTTGTTCAATTGGTCTGCTATTTCTTTGTTCCGCATTATAAATTCTCCTGAATCCAACTGCAAGGGACCTACGTTTGTCTTCACTAATCTTTTTCTCTTCACATACCTATGGAAGCTTTTGCAGTCAGTTTTTATGTTCCCTGCAAGCTTCCTTTCGTACTCTATTTTCCCCCTCTTAATTAAACCCTAAGTCTTCCTCTGTTGAATTCTAAATTTCTCCCAGTCCTCAGGTTTGTTGCATTTTCTAGCCAAATTATATGCCTCTTCCTTGGCTTTAGTCATGGTTGAGCCACCTTCCCCGTTTTATTTTTACTCCAGACAGGGATGTACAATTGCTGAAGTTCATCCATGTGATCTTTAAATGTTTGCCATTGCTTATCCACCGTCAACCCTTTAACTAACCTTTGCCAGTCTATTCTAACCAATTCACGCCTCATACCGTCAAAGGTACCTTTCCTTAAGTTCAGGACCCTAGTTTCCGAATTAACTGTGTCACTCTCCATCTTAATAAAGAATTCTACCATATTATGGTCACTCTTCCCCAAGGGGCCTTGCACAACTAGATTGCTAATTAGTCCCTTTTCATTGCACATCACCCAGTCTAGGATGGCTAGCTCGCTCGTTGGTTCGTCGACATATTGGTCGAGAAAATCATCCCTAATACACTCCAGGAAATCCTCCTCCATTGTATTGCTACCAGTTTGGTTAGCCAATCAATATGTAGATTAAAGTCGCCCATGATAACTGCTGTACCTTTATTGCACACATCCCTTATTTCTTGTTTGATGCTGTCCCCAACCTCACCACTACTGTATGGTGGTCTGTACACAACTCCCACTAGCATTTTCTGACCTTTGGAATTCCGCAGCTCCACCCGTACCGATTCCACATCATAGAAACATAGAAACATAGAAAATAGGTGCAGGAGTAGGCCATTCGGCCCTTCGAGCCTGCACCGCCATTCAATGAGTTCCTGGCTGAACATGCAACTTCAGTACCCCATTCCTGCTTTCTCACCATACCCCTTGATTCCCTTAGTAGTAAGGACTACATCTAACTCATTTTTGAATATATTTAGTGAATTGGCCTCAACAACTTTCTGTGGCAGAGAATTCCACAGGTTCACCCTTCTCTGGGTGAAGAAGTCTCTCCTCATCTCGGTCCTAAATGGCTTACCCCTTATCCTTAAACTGTGACCCCTGGTTCTGGACTTCCCCAACATTAATAAGAACATAAGAACATAAGAATTAGGAATAGGAGTAGGCCATCTAGCCCCTCGAGCCTGCTCCGCCATTCAACAAGATCATGGCTGATATGGCCGTGGACTCAGCTCCACTTACCCGCCCGCTCCCCATAACCCTTAATTCCCTTATTGGTTAAAAATCTATCTATCTGTGATTTGAATATATTCAATGAGCTAGCCTCAACTGCTTCCTTGGACAGAGAATTCCACAGATTCACAACCCTCTGGGAGAAGAAATTCCTTCTCCACTTGGTTTTAAATTGGCTCCCCCGTATTTTGAGGCTGTGCCCCCTAGTTCTAGTCTCCCCGACCAGTGGAAACAACCTCTCTGCCTCTATCCTGTCTATCCCTTTCATTATTTTAAATGTTTCTACAAGATCACCCCTCATCCTTCTGAACTCTGAGTAAAGACCCAGTCTACTCAATCTATCATCATAAGGTAACTCCCTAATCTCCGGAATCAGCCTAGTGAAATGTCTCTGTACCCACTCCAAAGCTAGTATATCCTTCCTTAAGTAAGGTGACCAAAACTGCACGCAGTACTCCAGGTGCGGCCTCACCAATACCCTATACAGTTGCAGCAGGACCTCCCTGCTTTTGTACTCCATCCCTCTCGCAATGAAGGCCAACATTCCATTCGCCTTCCTGATTACCTGCTGCACCTGCAAACTAACTTTTTGTGTTTCATGCACAAGGACCCCCAGGTCCCTCTGCACCACAGCATGTTGTAATTTCTCCCCATTCAAATAATATTCCGTTTTTTTTTCTAAGGTGGATGACCTCACATTTTCCGACATTGTATTCCATCTGCCAAACCTTAGCCCATTCGCTTAACCTATCTAAATCTCTTTGCAGCCTCTCTGTGTCCTCGACACAACCCGCTTTCCCACTAATCTTTGTGTCATCTGCAAATTTTGTTGCACTACACTCTGTCCCCTCTTCCAGGTCATCTGTGTATATTGTAAACAGTTGTGGTCCCAGCACCGATCCCTGTGGCACGCCACTAACCACCGATTTCCAACCTGAAAAGGACCCATTTATCCCGACTCCCTGCAAACTAACTTTTTGGAATTCATGCACATCGGCACCAAACCCCGGAACCTCCCTCGGGGGCCGGCACCTCACAACTTGAGCCGCCTCGGGGAAATCCCCTCCGTGCCTTTCAGTTCCGCGCGGAGGGGTTTCCTGTACGGGCTGCTCCTGCACACTCTCAACTTTGCCATCCTCGCCTGCCGTCCGGACACGCCATGGCGTACCATCTTGCCGTCCGGAGGAGGCGGGGGTCCCCGATGGAGGGCACTCTACGCAGGGGTCCTCCCACTATTCATCGGGGACTTGGCCTGGAGGGTGGTGCACGGAGCAGTGCCGTGCAATAAATTTTTAAGCCGGTTCACGGACTCCCAGGCCGCCTGCAATTTCTGCGGTCTGGAGGAGTCCGTGTTCCATGTTTTTATTGAGTGCACGAGGTTGCAGCCCCTGTTACACTATTTGAAGGGGCTGCTCCTGAAATTCTGGCTGCACTTCAGTCCCACTCTCCTGATCTTTGGGCACCCTGTGCGGAGGGGAGCGGGTAGGTCCGAGGGCCTCCTCGTAGGACTGCTCCTGGGCACGGCCAAGGGTGCCATCAGCCGGTCCAGGCAGCGGGCGGTCGAGGGGGTCATTCAACCTGACTGCCTGCCTCTCTTCCGCTCTTACATCCGGTCCAGGGTGTCCTTGGAAATGGAGCACGCGGTGTCCACCGGTACGCTCGCGGCCTTCCGCGAGAGGTGGGCACCGGAGGGACTGGAGTGCATCATCACGCCCGGCAACCAAATTTTAATTTGATTTTACATTTTAAAGTTTAATTTGTTTTAATTGCCGGTGCTTTTAGTGTCCCCTTCCCTTTTATAGGGGGCACTGGGGAAAAAAGGTGATTTTAGTGCCCAAAAAAAAAAAAACACAAAAAAAAACCCAAAAAAGAGGGCCTTGTAAATGTCTGGTGTGTCATCCAGGTCGGGTGGCACCGATTAATGTTTTTGTTTTGCAGATAAACTTCAAAAAGAGTTTCATGCATATCGGCACCAAACCCCGGAATCTCCCTCGGAGGCCGGCGCCTCACAACTTGAGCCGCCTCGGGGAAATCCCCTCCGTGCCTTTCAGTTCCGCGCGGAGGGGTTTCCTGTACGGGCTGCTCCTGCACACTCTCAACTTTGCCATCCTCGCCTGCCGTCCGGACACGCCATGGCGTACCATCTTGCCGTCCGGAGGAGGCGGGGGTCCCCGATGGAGGGCACTCTACGCGGGAGTCCTCCCAGTATTTATCGGGGACTTGGCCTGGAGGGTGGTGCATGGAGCAGTCCCGTGCAATAAATTTTAAAGCCGGTTCACGGGCTCCCAGGCCGCCTGCAATTTCTGCGGTCTGGAAGAGTCCATGTTCCATGTTTTTATTGAGTGCACGAGGTTGCAGTCCCTGTTTTGTTATTTAAAGGGGCTGCTCCTGAAATTCCACACTCCTGATCTTCGGGCACCCTGTGCGGAGGGGAGCGGGTAGGTCCGAGGGCCTCCTCGTAGGACTGCTCCTGGGCACGGCCAAGGGTGCCATCAGCCGGTCCAGGCAGCGGGCGGTCGAGGGGGTCGTTCAGCCAGACTGCCTGCCTCTCTTCCGCGCATACATCCAGGCCAGGGTGTCCCTAGAGATGGAGCACGCGGTGTCCACCGGTACGCTCGCGGCCTTCCGCGAGAGGTGGGCACCGGAGGGACTGGAGTGCATCATCACGCCCGGCAACCAAATTTTAATTTGACTTTATGTTTTTAAGTTAATTTGTTTTAATTGCTGGTGCTTTTAGTGTCCCCCTCCCCTTTTGTGGGGGGCACTTGGAGAAAAAAAATGTTTTTGTGCCCAAAAAAAAACCCCCCAAAAATACCACAAAAAAATAAAAGGGCCTGTAAATGTTTGGTGTTTCCCCCAGATCGGGGGGGCACGGTTTAATGTTTTTTGTTTACTCCCAAAAAGAGTTTCATGCACATCGGCACCAAACCCCGGAACCTCCCTCGGGGGCCGGCGCCTCACAACTTGAGCCGCCTCGGGGAAATCCCCTCCGTGCCTTTCAGTTCCGCGCGGAGGGGTTTCCTGTACGGGCTGCTCCTGCACACTCTCAACTTTGCCATTCTCGCCTGCCGTCTGGACACGCCATAGCGTACCATCTTGCCGTCCGGAGGAGGCGGGGGTCCCCGATGGAGGGCACTCTACGCAGGGGTCCTCCCACTATTTGTCGGGGACTTGGCCTGGAGGGTGGTGCACGGAGCAGTGCCGTGCAATAAATTTTTAAGCCGGTTCACGGGCTCCCAGGCCGCCTGCAATTTCTGCGGTCTGGAAGAGTCCGTGTTCCATGTTTTTATTGAGTGCACGAGGTTGCAGCCCCTGTTCTGTTATTTAAAGGGGCTGCTCCTGAAATTCTGGCTGCACTTCAGTCCCACACTCCTGATCTTCGGGCACCCTGTGCGGAGGGGAGCGGATAGGTCCGAGGGCCTCCTCGTAGGACTGCTCCTGGGCACGGCCAAGGGGGCCATCAGCCGGTCCAGGCAGCGGGCGGTCGAGGGGGTCGTTCAGCCAGACTGCCTGCCTCTCTTCCGCGCATACATCCGGTCCAGGGTGTCCTTGGAGATGGAGCACACGGTGTCCACCGGTACGCTCGCGGCCTTCCGCGAGAGGTGGGCACCAGAGGGACTGGAGTGCATCATCACGCCCGGCAACCAAATTTTCATTTGATTTTATGTTTTTAAGTTAATTTGTTTTAATTGCCGGTGCTTTTAGTGTCCCCCTCCCCTTTTATAGGGGGCACTTGGAAAAAAAAATTGATTCTGTGCCCAAAAAAAAGACCAAAAAAATAAAAAAAAGGGCCTTGTAAATGTTGGTGTTTCCCCCAGATCGGGGGGGAACAGTTTAATGTTTTTTGTTTACTCCTAAAAGAGTTTCATGCACAAGGACCCCCAGGTCCCTCTGCACCGCAGCATGTTGTCATTTCTCCCCATTCAAATAATATTCCCTTTTACTGTTTTTTTTCCGACATTATATTCCATCTGCCAAACTTTAGCCCATTCGCTTAACCTATCTAAATCTCACTGCAGCCTCTCTGTGTCCTCTACACAACCCGCTTTCCCATGAATCTTTGTGTCATCTGCAAATGTTGTTACATTACACTCTGTCCCCTCTTCCAGATCATCTATGTATATTGTAAACAGTTGTGGTCCCAGCACCGATCCCTGTGGCACACCATCAACTACCGATTTCCAACCCGAAAAGGACCCATTTAACCCGACTCTCTGCTTTCTGTTAGCTAGCCAATTCTCGATCCATGCTAATACATTTCCTCTGACTCCGTGTACCTTTATCTTCTGCAGTAACCTTTTGTGTGGCACCTTATTGAATGCCTTTTGGAAATCTAAATACACCACATCCATCGGTACACCTCTATCCACCATGCTTGTTATATCCTCAAAGAATTCCAGTAAGTTAGTTAAACATGATTTCCCCTTCATGAATCCATGTTGCGTCTGCTTGATTGCACTATTCCTATCTAGATGTCCCGCTATTTCTTCCTTAATGATAGCTTCAAGCATTTTCCCCACTACAGATATTAAACTAACTGGCCTATAGTTACCTGCTTTTTGTCTTCCCCCTTTTTTAAACAGAGGCGTTACATTAGCTGCTTTCCAATCCGATGGTACCTCCCCAGAGTCCAGATAATTTTGGTAGATTATAACGAATGCATCTACTATAACTTCCGCCATCTCTTTTAATACCCTGGGATGCATTTCATCAGGACCAGGGGACTTGTCTACCTTGAGTCCCATTAGCCTGTCCAGCACTACCCCCCTAGTGATAGTGATTGTTTCAAGGTCCTCCCTTCCCACATTCCCATGACCAGCAATTTTTGGCATGGTTTTTGTGTCTTCCACTGTGAAAACCGAAGCAAAATAATTGTTTAAGGTCTCAGCCATTTCCACATTTCCCATTATTAAATCCCCCTTCTCATCTTCTAAGGGACCAACATTTACTTTAGTCACTCTTTTCCGTTTTATATATCGGTAAAAGCTTTTACTATCTGTTTTTATGTTTTGCGCAAGTTTACTTTCGTAATCTATCTTTCCTTTCTTTATTGCTTTCTAAGTCATTCTTTGCTGTCGTTTAAAATTTTCCCAATCTTCTAGTTTCCCACTAACCTTGGCCACATTGGTTTTTAATTTGATACTCTTCTTTATTTCCTTGGTTAGCCACGGCTCATTATCTCTTCTCTTACCACCCTTCTTTTTCACTGGAATATATTTTTGTTGAGCACTATGAAAGAGCTCCTTAAAAGTCCTCCACTGTTCCTCAATTGTGCCACCGTTTAATCTGTGTTCCCAGTCTACTTTAGCCAATTCTGCCCTCATCCCACAGTAGTCCCCTTTGTTTAAGCATAGTACGCTCGTTTGAGACACTACTTCCTCACCCTCAATCTGTATTACAAATTCAACCATACTGAGATCACTCATTCCGAGAGGATCTTTTACTAGGAGATCGTTTATTATTCCTGTCTCATTACACAGGACCAGATCTAAGATAGCTTGCTCCCTTGTAGGTTCTGTAACATACTGTTCTAAGAAACAATCCCATATGCATTCTATGAATTCCTCCTCAAGGCTACCCCGTTCGATTTGATTTGACCAATCGATATGTAGGTTAAAATCCCCCATGATTACTGCCATTCCTTTTTCACATGCCTCCATTATTCCGCTGATTATTGTCTGCCCCACCGTGATGTTATTATTTGAATCCCCTGGACATCATCCAGGCTAATGTCCCTCCTTACTATTGCATTATTTTCCTCTTTAACCAGCAACGCCACCCCACCTCCTTTCCCTTTCTGTCTATCCTTCCTAAATGCTAATACCCTTAGATGTTGAGTTCCCAACCTTGGTCACCCTGGAGCCATGTCTCCATGATGCCAATTACATCATACCCGTTAACTGCTATCTGCGCAGTTAATTCGTCCACCTTATTCCGAATACTCCTCGCATTGAGGCACAGAGCCTTCAGGCTTATCTTTTTAACACACTTTGCCCCTTTAGAATTTTGCTGTAATGTGGCCCTTTTTGTTTTTTGCCCTCCACTTTTACTATTCTCCTTTCTATCTTTTGCTTCTGACTCCATTTTATTTCCCTCTGTTTTCCTGCATAGGTTCCCATCCCCCTGCCACATTAGTTTAACTCCTCCCAACAGCACTAGCAAACACTACCCCTAGGACATTGGTTCCGATCCTGCCCAGGTGCAGACCGTCCGGTTTGTACTGGTCCCACCTCCCCCAGAACCGGTTCCAATGTCCCAGGAATTTGAATCCCTCCCTTCTGCACCACTGCTCAAGCCACGTATTCATCTGAGCTATCCTGCGATTCCTACTCTGACTAGCACGTGGCACTGGTAGCAATCCCGAGATTACTACTTTTGAGGTCCTATTTTTAAATTTAACTCCTAGCTCCATGAATTCGTCTCGTAGGACCTCATCCTGTTTTTTACCTATATCGTTGCTGCCTATATGCACCACGACAACTGGCTGTTCACCCTCCCTTTTCAGAATGTCCTGTACCCGCTCCGAGACATCCTTGACCCTTGCACCAGGGAGGCAACATACCATCCTGGAGTCTTGGTTGTGGCCGCAGAAACGCCTATCTATTCCCCTTACAATTGAATCCCCTATCATTATCGCTCTCCCACTCTTTTTCCTGCCCTCCTGTGCAGCAGAGCCACCCACAGTGCCATGAACTTGGCTGCTGCTGCCCTCCCCTGATGAGTCATCCCCCTCAACAGTACTCAAAGCGGTGTATCTGTTTTGCAGGGGAATGACCGCAAGGGATCCCTGCACTACCTTTCTTGCACTACTCTTCCTGTTGGTCTTCCATTCCCTATCTGGCTGTGGACCCTTTACCTGCGGTAAGACCAACTCACTAAACGTGCTATTCACATCATTCTCAGCATCATGCATGCTCCAGAGTGAATCCTCCCGCAGCTCCAATTCCGCAACGCGGTCCGTCAGGAGCTGGAGTCGGATACACTTCCCGCACACGGAGGCATCCCTGACTTCCCACATAGTACAGGAGGAGCATAACACGTGTCCGAGCTCTCCTGCCATGACTTAACCCTTAGATACACTTAAGTTGGCAACAACAATGTTAAATGTTACTCACTGATAAAGAAAAGAAAAAGAAAAACTACTCACCAATCACCAGCCAATCACTTACCCACTTGGCTGTGACGTCACCTTTCGATTTCTTTCTACTTTTTTGCCTCCCTGCTGCAGCTGCACCGACTGGTCTCTCCGACGCACCTCGCTGGTCTCTCCAGCGAACTCCCGACTGCCTCCACCTTCGCGCTGCTCCCCGGACTCCCCGCTGTGTCTTTTGTAGGCCTCATCAGCGAACTCCCGACTGCCGCTCCGCCTCCTCCTCGACGCTGCTCCCCGGAGTTCCTGCTGTGCCTTTTGTAGGCCTCACCAGCGAACTCCCGACTGCCGTTCCGCCTCCGACGATGCACTGAGGGTAGCAAGGGCACAGAATGTCCTCTGGGTGGGGATCTTCAATGTCCATCACCAAGAGTGGCTCAGTAACACCACTACTGACCAAGCTGGCCGTGTCCTGAAGGACATAGCTGCCAGACTAGGACTGCGGGAGGTGGTGAGAGAACCAACATGAGGGAAAGAAAGAAAGAAAGACTTGCAGTTTTATACGGCGACTTTCACGACCACCGGATGTTTAAAAGTGCTTTAAAAAGCCAATGAAGTACATTTGGAGTGCAGTCACATGTAATGTGGGAAACGCGGCAGCCAATTTCGTGCAGAGCAAGCTCCCACAAACAGCAATGTGATAATGACCAAATAATCTGTTTTTGTTATGTTGATTGAGGGATAAATATTAGCCAGGACACCGGGGACAACTCCCCTGCTCTTTTTTGAAATAGTGCCAAGGGATCTTTTACATCCACCTGAGAGAGAGCAAGCGGGACCTCGGTTTAACATCTCATCCGAAAGACGGCACCTCCGACAGATCCAGCACTCCCTCAGCACTGCACTGGAATACAGCCTAGATTTATGTGCTCAAATCTCTGGAGTGGGACTTGAACCCACAACCTTATGACTCAGGGGCGAGTACACTACCCACTGAGCCACAGCTGACACTACTTGACCTCGTCCTCATCAATCTACCTGTCACAGATGCATTTGTCCAAGACAGCATTGGTTGCAGTGATCACCGCACAGTCCTTGTGGAGACAACATCTCGTCTTCACACTGAGGACACCCTCCATCGTGTTGTGTGGCACTACCACCATGCTAAATGGGACAGATTCAGAACAGATCTAATAGTTCAAAACTGGGCATCCATGAGGCACTGTGGACCATCAGTAACAGCAGAATTGTATTCCATCACAATCTGTAACCTCATGGCCCGGCATATCCCTCAATCTACCATTACCACCAAGCCAGGGGACCAACCCTGGTTCAATTAGGAGTGTAGAAGAGCATGCCAGGAGCAGCACCAGGCACACCTAACACTGAAGTGCCAACCTTGGAAAGCTGCAACACAGGACTACATGCTAAATCGAACCTGCCCAGCCAGTCGTGCAATAATAAGAGAGAAAGGAGAGCAATGATGAAGGAGAATTACCTCAATTTGACACTCGCAGCCACCAGCTCAGATACTGGAATTGCGGCTTTAGAGGGTAGCATAGAGATGGGATCTGTCCTTGGTGAGTCACCGGGCATGAGTAGGCTGCAGCCAGGGAAGAGGAAAAGGGTAGGGCAGGTGCCAACTCACTGGAGGGCGAGGTCGCACACGAGTTCTGGTGCAGTGCACTCCGATGAAGACTTCGATGGGGCAGTCTACAGAAGAAGGATAATGGGTATGCACAATGAAATGTTTGGTGCATTGGCAGGCCTGCCAGAAAACCTGAATGCAATGTCAAGGAGCTTGGAGGATTCCAGCACTAACCTTGCACAGGACTTTGCGCAGAGCTTAGAGCCCATCCTTTCCATCATGAAATGGATGGGCAGATCCATTAGTGCACTTGTGGACCCACCATGATGCAGTGCCTGATGGCCGATGTCTCAGCTTCCACTGCAGCACAAGCAGAAGCCACCCAATGTCAGTGCTGCAGTGGAAGCTCAGACTGAAGTCATGCAAGCTCAGCTTGTTGCCACGCAAGCACAGACTGCTGCCATCGTGGCTGTGGTTACTAGTGTTGAAAGGGGCTTGCAGGGTGTCACAGAATTCCAGCAGGCTGTCCTCCAACAGATTACTAAGAATGCTGAAGCACCACCCCGGGGAGTGGCAGTGGATCTGTGGAGCATGAACCTGTTGTGCTCTCTCAGGATGACGGCATTTGTCCTCCCACCACTGCCACTCTGCCCTTGCTGTTGCCTGTCAGCCAGACAACCCATTGTGCTGCTGCCCATGCCGAGGTTGTGCTGTCTGTAGCCGGGCTTTCTAGGCTCAGAGCTGTTCAAGGTCATCGTGCAAAGTCATCTGCAGTCTCCCCCATTCAAAGTCAACAGCCTTCCACAGCCACTGGGGTAGCACTTCGTAGGAGCACTAGAACAGATGAAGGCACACTGAGTGCAGGCATTAAGGAAATGCACAAGGCTGCTAAGTTGGCTTTGTTAAGTAATATTGGATGGTTGATGTATAAAGTTGGATTGGAATGTTTCTTTTGTGGTAGAATTTATTTCAACATTGTGGCCAAGAGGATGCTGTGATGGTCAGTGAGGTGTGGGACTATCGTTAAATGGGGAATTCACTGATACCGCAGTCTGATGAGTCGATCACGGACAGTCTGTGCAGAAAGGAACTGTCTGGGTTACCTCCTCCCTTCCTATTCCTCCTCTTCCGCTTCTTCCTCTTCCGCTTCTTCCTTTTCCTCCTCCTGTTCCTCAGCTGTTCACTGTATGCCTGTACGCAAGAGCTGTATGCTGATGATGGCGTAGTTGTGGAGCATGCAGCAGACCACGTGAATCATGAGACGCGCTCCAATGAGTACTGCAGGGCTCCTGTAGAGCGGACCAGGCAGCAGAAGTGTTTATGGACACCAATGGTCAGCGGAAGTGTAGTTTATGGACATCAATGGTCAGCAGAAGTGTTGTTTATGGACACCAATGGTCTGCTCACTCTTCTTCTTGCTGGCAATTGCCAATTTAAAGTTAAGCATGTCAGCTATGCCAGCCTTTTTAAAAGGGAACAACTAATAAGGACTATAAATTAACCCTTAACAAGTTAAACGAAAATTCTACTCCCCGGGGTGATGATACACTCTAGTCCCACCAGTGCCCACCAGTCGGGGAATGCCTCAAACGTGCCGGTGGACACTGCGTGCTCCATCTCCAGGGACACCCAGGCGCGAACGTAGCCATGGAAGAGAGATAGGCAGTTGGGCCGAACAACCCCCTCGACCGCCCAATACCTGGACCAGTTACTGGCCACCTTGGCCAGGACTAAGAGCAGTCCTACGAGGAGTGACGAAAGATCAGGAGCGTGGGACTGAAGTGTAACTAAAAATCAAGGAGCAGCTCCTTCAAGTAATGGAAGAGGGGCTGCAACCTCTGACACTCTATATAAACACGGAACACAAACT
The DNA here is from genome assembly GCF_044704955.1 of Pristiophorus japonicus. Taxonomy (NCBI): domain Eukaryota; kingdom Metazoa; phylum Chordata; class Chondrichthyes; family Pristiophoridae; genus Pristiophorus; species Pristiophorus japonicus. The sequence goes on along the minus strand of NC_091978.1, from coordinate 88,395,277 downwards.
CCTCCAGGCCACAGAAAATGCAGGTAGCCTGGGAGTCCGTGCATCGACTCCCATACAACACTCTTCAGGCCAAGTCCCCAATAGATAAAGGGAGAACTCCTGCGTAGAGAACCAATGGTCTGCTCTATCAGATTCCGTGTGGCAGCATAGCTCTCATTGTACGCATGCTGCCCACGTGTGGTGGGTTGTGGAGCAGAGTCATGAGCCACATAGTCAGCGGATAGCCCTTGTTGCCCAGTAGCCACCTTCTGGTTTGTCTTGGTGACTCAAAGACTGAGGGAACAGCAGACTACGCAGAATAAAAGCATCATGACTGCTGCCAGGATACCGGGCATTCACCATCATAATGACTGAGTATGGTCGCACACCAACTGCATATTCAGCAAGTGGTAACCTTTAGGGTTGTGATACACCTCAGCATTTAGATGCGTGCCCACATGTGTTCAGTCGATGGCGCCCTGCACCATGGGGAAGTCTGCTATCCTGGCAAAGCTGTTCAGAGAGAAGACAATGAAATGTCCTCTCCTGGCATAAAGAGCATCTGTCACCTCGCTTATGCAGCAGTGGACGTAAACCTGAGAGATGTTGCAGATGTTGCCTGCTCCAGCCTGGAAGAATCCTGACACATGCAAATTCAGGGCCATGGTCACCTTCACAGCCACTGGTAGCACTGTCCTTGCCCTGGTGTGAGGCTGCAGGTCTGGTTGCAAGCAGTGGTAGAGTTCTGTGAACACCTCCTTTGTAAAGTGCAGACGCCTCACACGCTGCTCCTGGCTCAGGCTGAGGTAAGTGAATTGCTCTCGGAAGACCCTAGGTGAGTAAGGCCTCCTGTTGAGAGCCCTTCTCCCCCCCTCTCCTCCTCCTCACTCTATGAGCAGTTTGTCCTTTTCTTCGCTGTCTCTGCTCCATCTCCCTGCCAAAGGGGATGACAACTATAGCATCCATGACTGAGCGCAAGTCATCTGACTCGAACCCTTGAAGTCAGAACCAAGTCCTTCTCCACTTGAAGCATCACTCCCTGTCATGTCAACAACTTTAAACAACTGGAAAGCTAAAAACATTTTCACAAACTTACACAACGCCAGTAGAAATAAATCAGCAACTCAACGTGAGAGTGGTTGCTGATCTCTTTAAATATAGTTGGGTCTTTGCTGCCACAGAACACAAGCTCATCTGTGCGAGGTTAACACAGGGCATTCGCTCCAATGTTGAGGACAAAAATCAGCTTTGCATGCTGATTGAATTCACAATCTGCTTACTCTACATACTTCTGGTGCTCGTTCCCATGCCGACTCTAACACCCTCACCAAGGTGGCGTCTGGCACAGCACGCACCAGAAGTGTGCGCGGACGTCAGGAGCTACGGAGCCGAATTTTTTGCCTATGACATTAGGCTACACTTTCACTTTTTTTTAAAAAACAAGTGTTCAATGAAATTCCAAGAGAATACCAATTAGTCTACAACAGACCCAGACAGGAAATGAGGAAAACCTGCCAGTGGTGGAAAGCCTTGGGAACCATTGGTCAAAAGACACCTGTTCTCCCAAGCATGTTTCACTTAATTTGAAATATGATAAAAAACATGATCCACCAAGTTAAACAAAAACAACTTGCATTTAACCAGGACCTTCAATATACAAAAACACCCCAAGATGCTACACAGAGGTGTAAGGATGATGTGGATTTTGAGCTAACAAAAGAGACATTAGGATGGTCAAAAGCCTGGTCAAGAGGTGAGTCTTACTGAGGCTCTTAAATAAGGTACAGAGCCACAGAGGTTTAGAAAGGGAATTGCAGAACATGGGACCTAGGTAGCATAGCTGCCATTGGTGGGGCGAACGAGAGACCCACGAGGGGGTGGAGTTAGAGGAACAGAGAATGAGTGGAAAGTGCGCAGAGAAAATATGAGGTCAGAAACTCTGCTTGGGGACTAAAAGGATGTTGAAGTTTGTTTCAGCCAAAGACTGTGACCAGGAAGTGGGATGGATCAGCAGTGAAGGTACAAAGGTTAGGGCGAAGCCAAAAAGAACTGTTTCCGTTTTCCCAATGTTTAGCTAAAGGAAATGATGACTCATCCTAAACTGGATGTCAAACAAGCAGTACAGAGGCATAGGGGGAATTTAGGCAAATTTGTGATCAAAAAGGTAGGTTTTGAGGAGGCTTATGAAGTTGGAGTAAGAAGGATAGGAGAGTGCTGAACTATGATGACAAAGGTGGGGGCGGTGGGGGGGAGGAAGGACACAGAAGAGCACAGGGTGCAGTCACAAGAAGGTTATTCTCAGAATAGGGACAGCACTGGCAAAGCTCATTTTATTTTTAGCTGTGCCTCTGTGAAGTACTTCGGGATTTTTTTTCTACATTGAAGACACTACATAAATGCAAGTTGTTGTTTATTCCTAGTTGCCCTGAGAAGGTGGTGGTGGGCTGCCTTCCTGCAAATGCTTCATTTTTTCAACTAAGTGGCTTGCGAGGCCACTCCAAAGGGTATGCTGGTCCTCACCCACAAATTACCAGGTATACTGAATTCAATTTCATACTTGGTAAGAGATGAAATCATGTGCTCAGGATTGCTGGTCCAATACCACAGCCCTACACTACTATACTCCCTTGTAGAGGTAGGATTAAATGAGCCAAAGAGAGATTTGTAAATGTGGATGGATATTTTTAAAATAAATGTGTTGGAAGATGTGGAGTCATTGAAGGTCGATGTGAACTGGGCTGATGGGTGAGCAGAACTTTGACATGAGATGCGGGAAGTGCATGGTTGTATTGGAGTTTGCTCGGGGTGGAACTTGGAAGACTGGCTAGGCAGGGGTTACCGGATAGTGATCAGTATCAGGAACCCTGGCTGAATTTCTCCTCCTTAACCCAGAAGTGCTGAGGCCAATAGTAGAATTGCTACTCCTACCCTGGCTAAGATCAGCGAGCTCAGAAAAGACGAAGGCTGGGAATTTCCTTGGAGCTGCTCCTGCTCTGGCAATGCAACTCTGCTGGAAGTCCGACAGAATCTCATTTCTGAGCGAGTAAATGAGGTTTCTGCCACACTTCTGGCAAGGTTGTGGCAGCAGAGTCAGAGCAGCACTGAGGATATTCCCAGCCACAAGGTCAAACCTTGGATTCTCCTGCTCTGTATGGTTCAGCTTTTCAGTGGATAAACAGCTGTCCCATTTGGTCTCGAACAAAATTTCCATCAAATAAATTGTCGGATCATTTCTGTTTTTCTGTACTTTATTCCCACCGTAAGTTTTCTGTTCCTCCGGCATCTCCCTTCCTTCCCCCTACCATTGTTGGCAGACTTTTCAGCTGCCTCGGTTCTACCCTTTGATATAAATCCAAGTCTTTCTTTTTTTGGAACTCCCTCTGTAAATCTCTCTGCCTCTTTATCTCTCTCTCCATCTTTAAAAACTCTTCAAATCCCATCTCTTTGATGAAGCTTTCAGTTACTCCTTCCTGGCTAGTTGCTTTCCTACACCCATTTGTGAAGCGCCTTGGGTTATATCTTTACATTAACTCTGCTATATAAATGCAAATTTTTGTTGTAATAGTAGGAGGAGGAGGAAGAGGCACTGATTCATGTTGTGGTATGGTTCCATGTAAACCAGCAGCTTTCTTTCTAGCAGAATTACTCAGGAGAGCTCTGAACCATTTCAGGGAGGAAATAACCAACTTACTACAGTTTTTTCCTGTCTTTTATAAAATAATTATTTCCTTATTTCTATTTTATCCCCCTCTTTTATGCAGCTCACTCGCATTCCAATGCATTCTGCCATCTCCTAGTGATTGGTAACACCATCCTTATGTAGGGAGGCACCCTGAAACACTGTCAGTGATAATCGCTACTTAAGAAGCTAATGAGCTAAATATTTCAATGAAATCTTTATCTCTTCTGGAATACATAAGAATGTGTATATTTGGCATTACTGATAGCATTATATCTGGGGTTCGTGTGGGAAGGACAAACATTTACATTAAACATTTTTTCACTGTCCCAATGGAAATGTCACATCTGGTGAAGGAAGATATTGAGACCGGAAGTGAGGTTGTATTATTGAAATAATCACTTTGTACAACAATAAAGAATGACTTGCATTTATGCACTGTCTCATCATATCTCAGAAACATGTTGAAGTGCTTCATGCAATGAGTTATTTTGAAATGCTGTGGCTGTCATTTAAGTAAGCACAGCAATAACATCTCACAAATAGCAATGAGATGAATGACAAGCTCATCTATTTCCTGTCATGCTGGTTGAGGGAGGAATATATATATATAAATATCTATACAAATACTATTTACACCTATCAATAACATGCAATAAGAGATCATAGTTCAAATCAACAACTTGCATTTATATAGCGCCTTTAGCATAGCAAAACATCCCAAGGCGTTTCACAAGAGTGTTATCAATCAAAATTTGACACAGCCACAGGAGATATCAGGACAGATGACCAAAACCTTGGTCAAAGAGGTAGGTTTTATGGAGCATCTCAAAGGAGGAGAGAGAGGCAGAGAGGTTCAGGGAGGGAATTCCAGAGCTTAGGGCAAAGACAGCTAAAATCATGGCCAAAGGTGGAGCGATTAAAATCGAGGATGCATAAAATGTCAAAATTGAAGGAGTGCAGAGATCTCAAAGGCTTGTAGGGCTGGAGATGTTTACAGAGAGAGGGAGGGGTGAGTCTATGGAGGGATGTGAAAACAAGGATGAGAATTTTAAAACTGAGGTGTTGATGATGTAGGTCAGCAAGCACAAGGACTGGGTGTGAGTTAAGATACAGGCAGCAGAGTTTTGGATGAGCACAAGTTTATGTCGGGTGGAAGATGGGAGGCTGGCCAGGAGAGCTTTCGAATAGTCAAATCTTGAGGTAAGAAAGACATCGATGAGGGTTTCAGCAGCAAATGAGCTGAGGCAGGGTAGAGTTGGGCGATGCTACAAGGTGGAAGTAGGCAATCTTGGTGATGTAGAGGATATGTGGTCGAAAGCTCATCTCTGGGTCAAACGCACCAAGGTTGTGAACGGTCTGACTCAGCTTTAGACAGTTGCCAGGGAGTGTAATGAAATCATTGGCCAAGGAATGGAGTTTGTGGTGTGAACCAAAGACAAGGGCCCAGAATTTGTAGTTCCGGGTTTCCTCGTGCACCTGCGATCTGTTGAGGTTTCCTCGGAACCTGCGATCTGTTGAGGTTTGCCTTGTCAGATCTACCACACCGAAAGTAAAATCACATTTTCTGGTGCAGAGTTGGGCTTTTTGAGCAGAGCACAATGAGCTGGGATAGAATCTAGAGCAAGATGTGAGTTCGGGGCTAGGGCAGCGGGGAACATTAGGGGAAGTTTGGCCCAGTGGGCTAGGGGAAGGGAGGGAAGCGACAGAGGTAGCTGAATGGATGGTCTCAACCTTTGTGACAAAATGTCCGTGAGCTCCTCGCACTTATTGGAGGTGAGGGCGGAGGAGGCACGAGTGGGTGGTTTAAGAAGACGGTTTGTGGAGGAAAAGAGAAGCCGGGGATTCCAGGATGATCCTTGAATAGTGAGCAGTTTTGGCAAAGGAGAGTAGGACCCAATAGTACTTTATGTAGTTCAACCAGATCTGGCGATGGATGATTAAGCCAGTTGTCTATCATAGATCTCAAGTCTGCGTCCCTTGGGCTCAAGGGAGTGGAGATCAGAGCCATACCAGGAGGAATGACTAGGGTGAGAGAGAGTAATGGTTTTAATGGGGACAAGGGCATCAAAGGTGGAGGAGAGGGTGTGAGTGAGCTGGTTGGTAGCTGCGGAAATGTCATGATGAATGACCAATCTGAAAACTATTATTACGTTTGACACTGAAGAAACAGCAAAGCTGTAAATTTGCTGCTCAGCTGGAGGATACTGGACTGCATTAACCCATTAAGTACCATTGTCTCCAGAATAATGCATACCTGATCCAAGCATTGAAATCCACAAACAAACTACTTTCTAATCTCTGCTATCCATTTATTTTGTGATTCTGTATAAGTCCATCATTTTTCACACTCCAACATCTCACAAAACTTTGCATTTCATATTCTGGGGGAGAAATGTTGTCTTTTGTGCCTCCTGTTAGGAGCGCAAATGACTTCTCGCCCGGACAACTGGCTTAATCATCCATCGCCAGATCTGGTTGGAGTACATAAAATACTATTGTCAAAATGACTCACTATTCAAAGATTATCCTGGGATTCCGCGGGAGTTAGCAGAGGAGCAAACCGGTAGCACCCCGGTCATCACCGTGTGCAGCGACCCGTTTTTGCCCTGGAGCGGAAATTCAGTAGCGCCCCGTGAGGCTGCCGTGGACAATGCCAGCGACAGCCTTGCAGGTCGCGAACTGGACCTCACTCCATTCGCAGGGCAAAAATTAAAGGGGAGGTGTGGCGTGCACTTTTTGAAAAATGCCCGTCGTACCGGTTGTGGCCTTGTCTTTTCCAATTCACAGGGTACGTGCCGTGATGTTGCAGGATAAAATACGAGCAAGAGTTTTGGATGAGCTGAAGAAGGAGGATGGGAGGCTGGTCAGGAGAGCATCAGGGTAATCAAATCTGGAGGTTACAAAGGCATGGATGTGGGTTTCAGCAGCATGGGCTGAGGTTCTGGTGGAGGTAGCCAATGTTATGGAGACGGTCATTTTGGTAGACAGGATATGGGATGGATGTTCAGCTTGGGGTCCAATAGGATGCCAAGGCTGTAACAGTTTGGTTCAGTCCAAAACAATGGCCTGGGAAGAGGATGAAATCTATGGCAAAAATACCTGGAGGTGAAAAAGTTTGTAGGAGTCGCAAAACAACCTGGCTTCCCACACCTAATTGCAGCCATTAGTGGGCATGCCTAGGTCAAGTGACCGTGGACTCGGATTCGGATGTGAAGTTCCCTGGGGTTGTGTAGCTTAGCAACAATCACGTTCAAGGCAAATATATGAGCAATGGCCATTTGGGTGTACTACTGGAGGGTGCCTATTGTTCATAGCACTGTATTCCAACAAGATTCATGCCTTAATAAGAGGAAGGGAGGGGAGAAAATCGTTGAGAAAGAACAAAGAGCTAATGTACAATAAAAACTAACTTGATTCAGAGTTGTATGCAGCACTTTGCAAGTGCATGGAGCTGTTTGCCATTCCTACCTACTCCCCAGTGGGGTGAGTATTGTAAGCTCTCCACTCCACATAGGCTGTGGGTGCAGTGCACTGATAGTAGGGGATGATTTGCTCTGTGCTTATTTGCAGCAAAATTATAAATATATTCTATATAAATAGATTTAATATCTCACTATTCATAGTGCATAGGGGAAATCTTTCCCCGGCATTAGTGCAGACTTGACAGCTGTGGACTGATTAAATGGGCTGAGGTATAAATGGGCTGATTAAATGGGCTGCTTTTTGCAAGCAGCTTCCACTAATTCAATCAGTCTGTTGGCCAAGTCATTGGGTATAAATCAGTATTCAACAGTACTGACATTTCCAGCATGCCATTGAAAACAATGGAAATTCCAGACCAGCTTAACTGGGTTAAGGTGGAAAGGGTGAGAGCCTGAGATTCTCATCTTATGGCTGGTTATTTATCGTGGGACAGTATTTCATTCAGCAACACTGTGGAACTACATCCTTGCTTCTGTGTGAGCTGTGTAACAAAGAAACATAGAAATTTACAGCGCAGAAGGAGGCCATTTCAGCCCATCATATCCGCGCCAGCCGACAAAGAGATGCACGGCCCTTGGTCAGCAGCCCGAAAGGTGTATCTAGCAGCCTGGAGATATTTCATAATACACCCGCTGAACCCATAAACTACATTACTAAGTCTGGTTCTACAGACTTTCATGTCAAGTAGCACGAGGAGAGATGTTCCACTTCCTCCTCCCCATGCTAATTTTATCTCCTGAAGACATCCGGTGCCTCTGGGTTTGGGAGGCAGTATCCAGGGACCTTGCTAGAAAGTGTGTGTATCTCATTGAATATCATTATCATTGGCAGTCCCTCGGAAACGAGGAAGACTTGCTTCCACTCTTAACATGAGTTCTTAGGTGGCTGTACAGTCCGTCCAATATGAGAACCACAGTCATTGAATAACCTAACAATGAAATTCTGTGATCAAATGGGCCAAAATGGATACGATCTTATCTAACATTAGATCAGTGTTATCCAGGGCAGGTTAAATGCTCTTATAAAGTTTTAATCGTGCTTCAAAGAATGATAATAAAATTAATAGCTTGTGCGCTGGAGGGATTGTCAAGACTGTCATGTATGTACATTTTCTTTGTAGCCACCAGATGGTGTCATTGTTGGAGGCCACAGAGCAGCACGCACATGGTGCTGCTCAGGTATAAAAGGCCAGCCATTTTGAGAGTCAGGCACTTTGGGCCGAAATAAAGCAGAGCCGAGGTTGTACAGTTAAACAGTACTCAGTTTGAACCTTTATTGCATACATAACATTTGCCATCAAGAGTACAAGAACCTTTGTTTGCAAAATGAGCACAATTGGATTTTTAGAGCGATTCGTAGAGGGAGTCAATCGGGTTGGAAATCGGTGGTTAGTGGTATGCCACAGGGATCGGTGCTGGGACCACAACTGTTTACAATATACATAGATGACCTGGAAGAGGGGACAGAGTGTAGTGTAACAAAATTTGCAGATGACACAAAGTTTAGTGGGAAAGCGGGTTGTGTAGAGGACACAGAGAGGCTGCAAAGAGATTTGGATAGGTTAAGCGAATGGGCTAGGTTTTGCAGATGGAATACAATGTCGGAAAGTGTGTGGTCATCCACCTTGGGAAAAAACACAGTAAAAGGGAATATTATTTGAATGGGGAGAAATTACAACATGCTGCGGTGCAGAGGGACCTGGGGGTCCTTGTGCATGAATCCCAAAAAGTTAGTTTGCAGGTGCAGCACTTAATCAGGAAGGCGAATGGAATGTTGGCCTTCATTGCGAGAGGGATGGAGTACAAAAGCAGGGAGGTCCTGCTGCAACTGTATAGGGTATTGGTGAGGCCGCACCTGGAGTACTGCGTGCAGCTTTGATCACCTTACTTAAGGAAGGATATACTGGCTTTGGAGGGGGTATAGAGACGATTTACTAGGCTGATTCCGGAGATGAGGGGGTTACCTTATGATGATAGATTGAGTAGACTGGGTCTTTACTCGTTGGAGTTCAGAAGGATGAGGGGTGATCTTATAGAAACATTTAAAATAATGAAAGGGATAGACAAGATAGAGGCAGAGAGGTTGTTTCCACTGGTCGGGGAGACTAGAACTAGGGGGCACAGGCTCAAAATACGGGGGAGCCAATTTAAAACCGAGTTGAGAAGGAATTTCTTCTCCCAGAGGGTTGTGGATCTGTGGAATTCTCTGCCCAGGGAAGCAGTTGAGGCTAGCTCATTGAATGTATTCAAATCACAGATAGATAGATTTTTAACCAATAAGGGAATTAAGGGTTACGGGGAGCGGGCGGGTAAGTGGAGCTGAGTCCACTGCCAGATCAGCCATGATCTTGTTGAATGGCGGTGCAGGCTCGAGGGGCTAGATGGCCTACTCCTGTTCCTAATTCTTATGTTCTTATGTTCTTATGAGAAGATTGGCAGACTTTGTGAGCTGTTTGAACCAGTACTTCGTGGCCAACAAAATGGAGGGGGTCGACAATGCAGATCGGCGCCGGGCCGTGTTCCTCACTGTGTGCGGTTCAAAGATCTACGGTCTGATAAAGAATCTACTCATGCCTAGTGATCCAACAGAGAAAATGTACGAGGAGTTGTGTACATTGGTACAGGAGCACCTCAAGCCAGACAACGGCATCATCTCGAGATACGGGTTTTATACACACGTTCGATCGAAGGGCCAGAGCGCGGTGGAATTCGTTGCTGACCTGAGACGTCTAGCGGGACCGTGCAAGTTCGGGACAGTGTTGGCAGACATGCTGCGGGACTTCTTTGTTATCGGTATCAACCACGAGGTGATCCTGCACAAACTTCTGGTGGTGGAGGAGTTGGATTTAAAAAGGGCCATCCAGGTTGCTCAATCATGTATGACGACGGACAGGAGTTTAAAGCAAATATCGGTGAAGAACCGAACCTCGGCAAGTACTGTAAATGTGATTGATTCGGTGTTCAGCAGAGCGGCACATGGCAGATTAGCATGGATCCGGATACGTAATCTGAGATGCCAGAGGAGGAAGTGTATGGACTGTGCTCTTTCATAACCAAGAGTAAACCAATTTTGATTAATGTGAAGTTTAACGGGATACCGGTATTGATAGAACTGAACACAGGGGCGAGTCAATCGATCATGAACAAGAGGGCATTTAATAAGCTGTGGGACACTAAGACTGTGAGGCCCAGGCTGAGCCCTGTTAACACCAAGCTGCGCACGTACACCAAAGGACTGATAAAGGCGATTGGCAGTACACAAATTAATGTGTCGTAAAATGGTGCAGTTCACGAGTTGCCGCTGTGGATTGTTCCAGGCAATGACCCAACGCTGCTCGACAGGAGCTGGTTGGAGAAAATCAGATGCGACCGGAATGACATAAAGGCATTGTCGGAGGAGGAAGATACATGTGCCCAAGTATTGAGCAAGTTCCCCTCGCTGTTCGAACCGGGTATCGGCAACTTCATGGGAACCAAGGTGCAGATCCATGTGGACTCAAATGCAAGACCCGTCCATCATAAAGCTCAGGCAGTGCCGTATATGATGAAGGAGAAGGTCGAAATTGAACTGGACAGACTCCAGCGTGAAGGGATCATATCACTGGTTGAATTTAATGAATGGGCCAGCCCCATTGTTCCTGTGCTGAAAAGTGATGGCACAGTCAGAATCTGTGGAGACTACAAGGCTACGATCAACAGGGTTTCGAAACAAGATCAGTACCCGTTAGCGAAGGCTGATGACTTGTTTGCGACACTAGCTGGAGGGAAGCCGTTCACAAAACTGGACTTGACGTCGGCCTATATGACGCAGGAGTTGGTTGAGACGTCGAAGAGTCTTACGTGCATTAACACGCACAAAGGACTGTTTATTTACCACAGGTGCCCGTTTGGAATTCACTCAACTGCAGCAATATTCCAGAGGAATATGGAAAGTCTACTGAAGTCCGTTCCCAGAACCGTCGTGTTCCAAGATGACATCCTGATCACCGGTCGTGACTCCAAGGAACATCTGAACAACCTGGAAGAGGTTTTACTGCGTTTGGACAGAGTGGGATTCAGACTTAAACACTCGAAGTGCATCTTCATGGCACCGGAGGTCGAATTCCTCGGGAGGAAAATCGCCGCTGATGGCATCAGACCTACTGATGTGAAAACCAAAGCCATCAAGAATGCACCCAAGCTGCAGAACGTGACGGAGCTGTGTTCATTTCTGGGTCTACTCAACTACTTTGGTAACTTCCTACCTAAACTGAGCACCTTACTTGAACCACTGCACATGCTTTTGAGAAAAGGCAACAAATGGGTGTGGGGCGCATTGCAAGACAGAGCTTTCAAGAAAACCACCAATCTGCTTTGCTTGAACAAGCTGCTGGTACATTATGACCCATGTTAACATTTAGTTTTGGCCTGTGATACATCGTCATATAGAAATGGTTGCGTGTTACAACAAGCCAATGAGTAGCGGAAACTTCAACCTGTTCCGTATGCATCCAAAAGTTTGTCTTAAAGCAGAAAGAGCCTACAGTAGAAAAAGAAGCTTTAGCATGTGTGTATGGTGTTAAACAGATGCATCAATACCTGTTCGGTCTGAGGTTCGAATTAGAAACCAATCACAAGCTGCACATTTTGTTGTTTTCCGAGAGCAAAGGTCTCAATACCAACGCTTCATCGCGCATCCAAAGGTGGGCGCTGACATTATCTGCCTATGATTATGTCATTCACCACAGACCTGGCACAGAGAATTGTGCCGATGCTTTGAGCCGGTTGCCATTGCCCACACCGGAGGTGGAAACACCACAACCGACAGATTTAATGTTAACCATGGATGTTTTTGAGAATGAAGGTACCCCGGTCACGGCTCAACAAGTTAAGACCTGGAACAGCCAGGACCTGCTATTATCAGTGATAAAGGGTTGCATCCTCAAAGGGGATTGGTCTGCCATACCTAATCAAATGTGCGAGGAGGCCAAACCGTACATTCGTCGCAAGGACCAACTGTCTATTCAAGCAGATTGCATATTGTGGGGCAATCGAGTTGTAATACCTAAGAAAGGGAGAAAGAAGTTGGTGTGTGAATTACACAGCACACGCTCTGGTATAGTGATGATGAAGGCCATCGCCAAGTATGATGGCCAGGAATTGATTCTGAGCTGGAAGCATGTGTGCATCAGTGCAACACCTGCATGCAGCTCAGCAAAGCACCAGCAGAATCGCCGCTGAGTCTGTGGTCATGGCCATCCAAACCTTGCTCCAGGATCCTTGTAGATTTTGCAGGTCCCTTCCTGGGCAAGATGTTTTTAGTGGTGGTGGATGCTTATTCGAAGTGGATAGAATGCATAATCATGTCATCCAGTATGTCCACGGCAACCATAGAGAATCTCAATGTCATGTTCGTGACATATGGTCTGCCTGACATAGTCGTGAGCGACAATGGGTCGTGCTTCACCAGTCAGGAGTTTTAGGAGTTTGTAAAACTTAACGGCATAAAACATGTAAGGTTAGCACCGTTCAAGCCTGCATTCAATGGGCAAGTAGATCATGCAGTACAAATTATCAAGCAAAGCATGAGGAGAGTAACCCAAGGGTCACTGCAGACCCGCTTGTCTTGCATACTGCTGAGTTACAGGACAAGACCCCACACACTCATGATGAAATGCGGTCTTAAAACCAAGTTATCTCTTGTACACCCGGATTTAAGTAATCATGTGGAATACAAAAGACAGAGTCAACAAGGGTACCACAATCGCGCAACTGTGTCACGTGAGATTTCTGTGAATGATCCTGTATATGTGTTGAATAATGGTCAGGGTCTCAAATGGATCACTGGTATGGTCATGGCCAAGGGGGGCAACAGAATATTTGTTATTAAGCTCAAGAATGGGCAAATTTGCAGGAAACACATGGATCAAACAAAGCTGAGGCACACAGACGAGCCAGAGCAGTCGGACGAAGAAACCGTCGACGACCAACCAACCTACCAGCAGCCTTCAGTGGACTCAAGGGTCATCAGTGAATCCGGAATTTCCATCACGGACTTGTTTAATGAAAATGGACTTGCAATTCCTGACATGGTCATTGCCACTCCCAACAAGTGAGTCATCCAGCCATCAGCCACAACAGACCCCGCACACTCACCCAAAGCTGGAATCGAACTGAGACGGTCAACCCGGGAGCACAAAGCACCGGACCGTCTCAACTTGTGAAAGACTGTGATAAGATCTCAGAGGGGGGTATTGTCATGTATGTACATTCTGTTTTTAGCTAACAGATGGCGTCATTGTTGGAGGCCACTGAGCAGCACGCACATGGTGCTGCTCAGATATAAAAGGCCAGCCATTTTGAGAGTCAGGCACTTTGGGTCGTAATAAAGCAGAAGTAAGGTTGTACCTTGCTTAGTTAAACAGTACTCAGTTTTGTAGTGTCCTTCCACCTTTCTATAGAATCACACGAGGCATGTACCGCAGACAAGGTCACTATGTGACTTGAACCTTTATTCCCAGGACCAAGAAGTGCTGATCCTGCGTGGGACCTCCCTTTATATACCTGGGTGACCAGGTGAGGAGTGTCTCCTACAAGTTCACCCCCTGTGGTCAAGGTGTTCATTACTCAGGTGTATACAGTGTACAGTGTTGTTACATAAAGGTTACAGTTATGTGAAGGTTACAAACATGACATCACCTCCCCCCAACGACTTTGGGACAAAGATTGAGTCTTTCAGGCGGTTGACACTTTCTCGTGGAGCGCCACAGTTGGGGCTCAGGTGGTTATGCCTTGGCATGCGTGTCTGTTGCCTGAGGTGATTCCGGGCTGGCCGCAGGGATTGTGCATGCTGGTGAATGTCCTTGTTGTTCGTTCACTGGCAGTGGTGTGGGCAGCATCTCATGATCTTCCTCAGGTTCCTCAGTGTCCATGCTGAACCTTTTCTTTACTTGGTCCAGATGTTTGCGGCATATCTGCCCATTGATAAGTCTGACCACTATGACCCTATTCCCCTCTTTGCCAATTACAGTACCCTCAAGCCACTTGGGTCACAAAGCATGATTGAGAACGAATATAGGGTCATCAATTTATATGCATCTCCCCACTGAGTTGCGATCATGGCACTCGATTTGGGACTGGCACTTGCCCTCAACAATGTCTGACAGGTCTGGATGAATGAGGGACAGCCACGTTTTAAGCATGCGTTTCATGAGTAGTTCCGCGGGCGGACTCCCGTGAGTGAATGCGGCTGGGACCTATACACCAGCAGGAGGCGCGATAGGCGGTACTGAAGGGAGGGTCCTTGAATCCGGAGCATGCCCTGTTTTATTATTTGAATCGCACGATCCGCCTGGCCATTGGAAGCCGGCTTGAACAGTGCTGTCCTGATGTGTTTGATACCATTACCCAACATAAACTCCTGGAATTCATAGCTAGTGAAACACGGGCCATTATCGCTAACCAGGATGTCTGGCAAGCCGTGGGTCGCAAAGACCGTACGCAGACTCTCCACTGTGGTGGATGTCATGCACGAATTCAATATGATGCACTCGATCCATTTCGAGTATGCATCGACAACGATCAGGAACATTTTTCCCATGAACAGGCCCGCGTAGTCTACGTGAATACGTGACCATGGCCTGGTGGGCCAGGGCCACGGGCTGAGTGGGGCCTCCCTGGGGGCATTTCCCAGCTGAACACAGGTCATGCACCCGCGAACCCAGTGTTCCAGGTCTGAGTCAATTCCCGGCCACCATACATGTGACCGGGCAATGGCCTTCATTAGCACGATGCCTGGGTGCTCGCTGTGGAGTTCTCTGATGAATGCTTCCCTTCCTTTCTGAGGCATGACTACCCGGCTGCCCCATAGCAGGCAGTCGACTTGGATGGAGAGCTCGTCCATCTGTCTGTGAAACGGCCTGACCTCCTCGGGGCACGCTCCGTGTGTAGGCGCCCAATCCCCGGTCAGGACACATTTCTTTATCAGGGATAGGAGGGGATCTCTGTTGGTCCAGAGTTTGATCTGGCGGGCTGTGATGGGGGAGCCTGCGGTGTCGAAAACATCAACGGCCATGACCATCTCCGCGCTTTGTTCCGACGCCCCCTCAGTGGTCGCCAGTGGGAGCCTGCTGAGCACGTCAGCACAATTTTCGGTGCCTGGCCGGTGCTGTATGGTGTAGTCATACACAGCCAGCATGAGGGCCCACCGCTGTATGCGAGCTGACACATTGGCATTGACAGTCTTGCTGTCGGACAACAGGGATGTTAACGGTTTGTGGTCCGTTTCTAACTCGAACCTTCTGCCGAAAAGGTACTGGTGCATCTTTCTCACCCCGTAGACACATGTGAGTGCTTCCTTTTCAACCATCCCATATCCCCGTTCTGCCTGGGAGAGCGACCTGGAGGCATAAGCCACAGGTTGGAGTTGGCCCTCATCATTACTCGGCTGCAACACGCACCCAACCCCATAGGATGATGCATCACACAATAAAACTAGTTTCTTACATGGGTTGTACAAGGTCAACAGCTTGTTAGAACAAAGCAGATTCCGCGCCCGATTGAAAGCCTGTTCTTGACAGTCCCCCAAAACCATTCACAACCCTTACGCAGGAGCATGTGCAGCGGCTCCAACAATGTGCTTAAGTTCGGCAGAAATTTCCCGAAGTAGTTCAATAGTCCCAGAAATGAACGCAACTCCGATGTGTTGCCGGGCCTGGGCGCATGACGGATTGCCTCCGTTTTAGATTCGGTAGGCTGGATCCCGCCTGCGGCAACCCTCCTGCCCAAAAACTCGACATTTGGGGCCAAAAACACACACTTGGACTTCTTTAGTCGCAAGCCTACCTGGTCCAGTCGGCGTAGCACCTCCTCCAGGTTGTGGAGGTGTTCCTCGGTGTCTCGACCCATGATAAGGATGTCATCTTGGAATACGATTATTCCAGGGATGGATTTAAGCAAGCTTTCCATGTTCCTCTGGAAGATAGCGGCCGCTGAACGAATGCCAAACGGACACCTGTTGTAAACGAATCCCCCTTGTGCGTGGTGATGGTGGTCAGTAGCTTGGATTCTTCAGCCAGTTCCTGAGTCATGTAGGCTGAAGTGAGGTCCAACTTGGTGAACAGCTTGCCACCTGCCAGCATGCAAAAAAGATCCCCGCTCTCGGAAACGGGTATTAGTCCTGTAGTGACACTCGGCTGATGGTGGCCTTGTAGTCGCCACAGATCCTGACCGAGCCATCCGCTGTAAGGACAGGAACGATGGAGCTTGCCCAGTCACTGAATTCAACAGGCAAAATTATGCCCTCTCTTAGCAGCCTGTCCAACTCACTCTCAATTCTCTCACGCATCACATACGGCACGGCTCTGGCTTTGTGGTCTGGCGTCCGGCGTGATGCGTATCACTACTTTGGTGCCCTTAAAGGTCCCGACACCTGGTTGAAAAAGTGGCTTGAATTTCTGTAGGACCTGTCAGCATGAACTTCGCTCCACAGATGAAATGGCATGCACATCCCTCCATTTCCAGAACATCTCAGCTAGCCAGCTCCTCCCCAAGAGCGCAGGACCATTCCCCGGGACAATCCAGAGTGGCAGCCGGTTCTCCGATCCATTGTGTGTGACCACCAAGTTTGCACTGCCTAGTACTGGGATGATCTCTCTGGTGTACGTCCGTAGCTGCATGTCAATGCGTTCCAGTTTGGGCCTGTTAGCTTTGAGTGGCCATAGTTTTTCAAATTGTTGGGCACTCAAAAGTGACTGGCTGGCTCCCTGTGTCCAGTTCCATGTGTACCGGGATGCCATTTAATAGAACTTTCATCATCATAGGTGGCGTTTTGGTATATGAACCTGCTGGACTTTAGCATCCATAGCTTTGCCCCAAGCATCACCCTGCCTTGCAGACCCCTCGTCAGGTTCCTCTGCCTCGTAAACTAGCCTCGCTACGGGCTTTTTGCACATTCTGGCCAGATGTCCACTGAAGTTACAGTTTCTGCAGATAAATTGTTGAAACCTACAGGTTTTCACAGCATGTCTACCACTGCACCTCCAGCATGAGCTGAGATTGTTGTGAACAAAGGAACTGTTAACAGGCATTCCTCTCTGATTGTCTCTTTGATTACTCCTGAGCACTCTGTTGCTGAGTGTCAATGGTCCCATCCTGGGACGCATTGTCCCTTGTGATGGTGTGAATTGCCGATCCCCTTGCCATTGTCTCTGTTGCTGGCCCACCCTAGAGCCTGTTGCTGCCTGGGCAGTGTCGAATTGCCCTTGCCTGCCTGCGGGGTTCTGTGTCTCGTTTATAATGTTAACTCCCTGGTCCATCGCCACGTTGGAACCAGTGCTACGCGCGTAAATTATCTTGGTCTCCTCTTCCCCTGCCATGAAGGTCTGAGCTATCAGCGTTGCCCTTTCCAAAGTCAAGTCCTTGGTCTCAATAAGCTTCCTGAAAATCCCGGCATGACCAATGCCCTCGATGAAGAAATCCCTTAACATCTTCCCCCTGCAGGCGTCTGTGAACTTACAGAGGCTGGCCAAACGCCGAAGGTCCGCAACGAAGTCTGATATGCTTTGTCCCTCCCAACGCCGGTGTGTATAGAACTGGTGCCGGGCCATGTGTATACTGCTCGCCGGTTAGAGGTGCTCACTGATCAGAGTGTTGAGCTCTTCAAAGGACTTGTCCGTCGGCTTCTTGGGTGCGAGCAGGTCTTTCATCAGCGCATACGTCTTGGATCCACAACTGGTCAGTAGATGCGCCCTCCGCTTGCCAGCCGCTTCCTCTCCCACCAGTCCTTCATGACAAAGCTCTGCTGGAGCCTCTCAACGAAATCGTCCCAATCCTCACCAACACAGTACCGTTCATCTGTACTACCTGTGGCCAGCCTCGTGGGTCGTTGATTCCCGTTTCTCATCGCCAAATGTAGTGTCCTTACACCTTACTATAGAATCACATAGGCACATACTGCAGACAAGGTCACTATGTGACCTGAACCTTTATTCCCAGGACCAAGAAGTGCTGATCCTGTGTGGGATCTCCCTTTATATACCTGGGTGACCAGGTGAGGAGTGTCTCCCACAAGTTCACCCCCTGTAGTCAAGGTGTGCATTACTCAGGTGTATACAGTGTACAGTGTTGTTACAGAAAGCTTACAGTTATGTGAAGGTTACAAACATGACAAGTTTGAACCTTTATTGCACACATAACAAAGACAAGGAACTATATGTCACTCTTTGATACTCTGTGCTGGGAAACATATCAGTAAATGGATGTCTGGCACACATCGTTAGAGGAAGTGATTCATGTTTATAGATGATGACTCACTGAATTTAATTATATTTTAGGTTGTTGCTTCAGTACTTATAGTAATATTCCTTATTGAAATTAAAACCTACACAAAATTTAGTCATTGTAACTAAATGAATAGCCACTCCTGCCTTCCCCTTCCTCATAACTGTTACTCCCAATGATGCTTACTTTTAATAAGAGATGGAGACTGCTATGAAGCAGTTCCTTGTCTTTCACTGTTGCTCAGGATACTCATCTCCCTATCAGAGTAAGAGCAAGAAAAGGGGCAAGGACAAGCAGAGAAAGGATCTGAGTGGACAGGAAATAATTTGAATTGGACATTAAACAGGTGGAGGGGAAGGGGTTGAGATTGATATGGGGAAGACTGGAATGGAGGAAAGGGTTAGTTTGTACTTGACTAGGCAAGCAGGTAGGAACAGGGTTGGGCTTCTTGTTCAGGTCCAGCCAAAACCTCTCCACCCGAGACCTCAACTTCATCTTCATGCTGGCTGCCCAATCAGGCTGAGCCATCCACTCCCACCCCCGATGGTGCATAATCTCAGCACCCTGCTACACCTTGAGCTAAGTTTCAAAACCCATATCCTATCCATCATTAAGACTGCCTATTTCTACTTGTACAAAATGACACGTATCTGCCCTCAGTTCATCGCTACTGCCACTGACTTCCTTCAAAGATTTTTGCGCAAACTCCCCAGGTCTCTCTGTTTTTATATCCCCTTTAAAATTGTACCATTTAGTTTGCATTGTCTCTTCATTATTCTTACCAAAATGTATCACTTCACACTTTTCTGAGTTGAATTTCATCTTCCATGTGCCCACCATTCCACCAGCCTGTCTCGATCCTTTTGAAGTCTAATACTATCTTCCTATCTTCTAAATTGTGCCCAGTAACCCCAAGTCTAAATCATTAATGTATATCAGAAAAGCAGTTATTCTAGTACTGAACCTTGGGGGAACTGTATACCTGCCTCCAATCCAAAAACCAGCCGTTCACCACAACTCTCTGCTTTCTATCCCTTCGCCAATTTTGTACCCATGCCTGCTACTGCTCCTTTTATTCCATGGGCTTCAATTTTGCTAACACCTTTTGAAAGTCCATATACACAACATCAATTGCACTGCTCTCATCCACCCTCTCTGTTACCTCATCAAAAAAACTCAACTAAGTTAGTCAAAAACGATTTACCGAATACAAATCTATCCTTTATTAGTCCATTCTTGTCGAAGTGGCTGTTAATTTTCTCCCGGACTATTGTTCTAAAAGCTTCCCCACCATCAACGTTAAACTGACTGGCCTGTAATTGCCAGGTTTTTCCTTCTCCCCTTTTTTGAACATTTGCAATTCTCCAGACCTCTAGCATTACCCATGTAACTGAGGAGGATTGGAAGCTTGTGGCCAGCATTCATGCAATTTCTGACATTACTTCCCTCAGTAACTTAGGATGCATTCCATCTGGACCAGGTGACTTATCCACTTTGAATACTTTCTATTACCTCCTATTTATCTATTTTTATCTCATCCAGTATCCTGACAACCTCCTTGTTTACTGTAGTTTTGGCAAAATTCTCTTTATTTAAAGTATTTATTTAGCACTTCAGCTATGGAACAAGCCTGTTCTGCCATTCAATTAGATCATGGCTAATCTGCGACTTAATTCCATATACCCGCCTTTGGCCCATATCCCTTAATACCTTTTGGTTAACAAAAATCTATCAGTCTCAGATTTAAAGTGAACAATTGATCTAGCATCAATTGCCATATGTGGAAGAGAGTTCCAAACTTCGATCACCCTTTGTGTGTTGAAATGTTTCCTAATTTCACTTCTGAAAGGTCGAGCTCTAATTTTTAGATTATGCCCCTAGTCCTAGACTCCCCAACCAGTGAAAATAGTTTCTCTCTATCTAACCTATCTGTTCCCTTTAATACCTTGAAAACCGATCAAATCGCCCCATAACCTTCTAGATTCCAGGGAATGCATTAGTTTGCATAATCACTCCTTGTAATTTAACCCGTGGAGTCCAAGTTGTTGTGTATGGAGAAAGAGTCAGACGGAACACTGTGAGCTCAAAGTAAAGTGTGACCTTAGTCTTTTATTGCAGGTCTCCAGAGTGCCTCTGCAACCTGTGAAGCCTCCTTAAATACCTGTGCTCCCAAGGGATTATGGGATCCCTTCAGACTCCGGGGAATGAGCCCTCTGGTGGCTGTACAGAGTAAATACAAGTCCACATATATAACTACATTCCCCCACAAAGTCAATAGTGTAACTATTTACAATGTGAGTCAATCTGGGGCCCTTCTTGCCCTGGTTGATCGTCTCGGTGTGAAAGCTGGTGTTGTTGAATCATTTGTTGGGCCCTCGCTGGGCTGCTGTGCAGCTGGCCTTGCTGGGCTGCCTGGTGTGTTGGGCCCTGCAGGGCTGCTGTGGATGATGGGTTCTGCTTTGTGGTCAACTGTGGTGTCGGTTGCCACTGGTGTGTGTGTTGGGGGATCAAAAAAGGTAGGGTCCAAGGTGGGTTGCTCAGGGTAGTCCATGAATCTGAGTTTGATTTGGTCCAAGTGTTTCCAGTGAATGAGTCCATTTGAAAGTTTGACCTGAAACATCCTGCTCCCCTCTTTGGCCACAACAGTGCCGGGAAGCCACTTGGGACCTTGTTCATAATTTAATACAAGTACAGGATCATTGACTTCAATATCATGTGACACATTTGCGCTATCATGGTATGCACTTTGTTGAAGCTGCCTGCTCTTTACCTGTTCATGTAGATCAGGGTGAACTAACGAGAGTCTTGTCTTAAGTGCTCTTTTCATGAGCAGTTCAGCAGGTGGGATCCCAGTGAGTGTGTGGGGTCTCGTGCGGTATCTAAGCAGTACTCGGGATAGGCGAGTCTGCAGTGAACCTTCAGTTACCCTCTTCAAGCCTTGCTTGATGGTTTGCACTGCTCTCTCTGCCTGACCATTGGACGCTGGTTTAAACTGGGCAAATGTGACATGTTTGATCTCGTTAAGGGTCATGAATTCTTTGAACTCAGCACTGGTAAAACATGGCCCGTTGTCGCTCACCAGGACATCGGGTAAGCCGTGTGTGTAAACATGGCTCGCAGACTTTCAGTGGTGGCAACAGACGTGCTATCCGATATTATCACACATTCAATCCACTTGGAGTACGCGTCGACAACCACAAGGAAATTTTACCAAGAACGGGCTTGCATAGTCGACGTGTACCCGAGACCACGGTTTGGAGGGCCAAGACCATAAACTTAGCAGCGCCTCCCTGGGTATATTGCTTAACTGCGAGCATGTATTACATCTGTGAACACAGGACTCTAAGTCCGCATCGATAGCGGGCCACCACACGTGGGATCTGGTTATCGCTTTCATCATTACGATGCCTGGGTGGGGACAGTGGAGGTCATTGATGAAGGTGTCTCTGCCTTTCTTGGGGACCACTACTCGATTGCCCCATAGAAGGCAGTCTGCCTGTATAGACATTTCATCTTTGCACCACTGGAACGGCTTTATCTCTTCCTGCATTTCCACTGGGACACTGGACCAGCTCCCTTGAAGCTAACAGCTTTTGACTAGAGATAATAAGGGGTCCTGGCTTGTCCAGGTATTGATCTGCCGGGCAGTGACGGGTGATTACTCACTCTCGATTGCTTCCATAACCATGGCTAGATCTGCGGGCTGCACCATTTCTGTCATGTATGTAACCTTCATGTAACTGTAACCTTCATGTAATAACACTGTACACTGTATACACCTAAGAAATGCACACCTTGACTACAGGGGGTGGTGAACTTGTGGGAGACACTCCTCACCTGGTCATCCAGGTATATAAAGGGAGGACCCTCGCAGGGTCATCACTTCTTGGTCCTGTGAATAAAGGTACAGGTCACAGAGTGACCTTGCCTCCAGTATGTACCTTGTGTTGATTTACAGTAGTTTACAGTAGAGTGTAAGGACACAACATTTGGCAACGAGAAACGGGAATCAACGATTCACGAGAATGGCCACCGGCAGCACAGAGGAATGGTACTGTGTTGGTGAGGACTGGGACGATTTTGTTGAGAGGCTCCAGCAGACCTTTGTCATGAAGAACTGGCTGGGAGCGGCAGTGGCTGACAAGCGAAGGGCGCATCTACTGACCAGCTGAAGACATACACACCGATGAAAGACCTGCTCGCACCGAGAAGCTGGCGGACAAGACCTTTGAGGAGCTCAGCAAACTGATCGGTGAGCACCTCAAACCGGCGAGCAGTATACACATGGCCCGACACCGATTCTATACGCACCGACGTCGGGAAGGGCAGAGCATATCGGACCTTGTTGCGGACCTTCGGTGCTTGGCCAGCCTCTGTAAGTTCACAGACACCTGCAGGGGGGAAATGTTACGGGATTTCTTCATTGAGGGCATTGGTCATGCCGGGATTTTTAGGAAGCTAATTGAGACCAAGGACTTGACCTTGACATTGATGGCTCAAACCTTCATGGCGGGGGAGGACGAAACCAAGATCATATAAGCGCGCAACTCTGCTCCCAACGTGGCGATGGAGCAGGGAGTTAACATGGTAAACGCGACTCAGAGCCCCGCAGGCAGGCAAGGGCAATTCGACGCCAACCAGGCAGTAACAGACTCTAGGGTAGGTCCTCAACACATACAATGGCATTTACACCATCACAAGGGACAATACGTCCCGGGATGGAGCCAGTAACACCCACAAACAGAGTGCTCAAGAGTAATCAAAGAGACAATCAGAGAGGAATGCCTGGTAACAGCTCTTTTGTTCACAACAATTTCAGCTCCTGCTGGAGGTTTGGGGGCAGACGTGCTGCGAAAACCTGCAGGTTTCAACAATTTATCTGCAGAAATTGTAACTTCAGTGGACATTTAGCCAGGATGTGCAGGAAGCCCGCAGCGAGGCTGGTTTATAAAGCGGATGAACCACAAGAGGGGTCTGCAAGGCAGGGTTTTGCTTGGGACACAGCAATGGATGCTGAAGTTCAGCAGGTTCAGGTGGCAAACATCCACAGCTCATACACAAAGACGCCAACTATGATGATGAGAGTACTGTTAAATGCATGGAGCTGGACACAGGAGCCAGCCAGTCACTTATGAGTGTCCAACAATTCGAGAAACTGTGGCCACTCAGAGCTTGCAGATCCAAACTAGAACGCATTGACACGCAATTACGGACGTACACCAAAGAGATCATCCCAGTGCTAGGCAGTGCAATGTTGGTGGTCACACATAATGGATCTCAGAACCGGCTGCCACTCTGGATTGTCCCGGGAAATGGTCCCACGCTTTTGGGGAGGAGCTAGCTAGCCGAGATGAACTGGAAATGGGGGGATGTGCACGCCATTTCATCTGTGGAGCGAAGTTCATGCTCACAGGTCCTACAAAAGTTTGAGTCACTATTTTAACTTGGTGTCGGGACTTTCAAAGGTACCAAAGTAGTGATATGCATCACCCCAGACGCCACACCAGTGCACCACAAAGCCAGAGCTGTGCCGTATGTGATGCGGGAGAAAATTGAGAGTGAGTTGGACAGGTTGCTAAGAGAGGGCATTATCTCGCCTGTTGAATTCAGCGACTGGGCAAGCCCCATCGTCCCTGTCCTAAAAACGGATGGCTCGGTCAGGATCTGTGGCGACTACAAGGCCACCATCAACCGAGTGTCACTACAAGACCAATACCCGCTTCCGAGAGCGGAGGATGCTTTTGCCACGCTGACAGGTCGCAAGCTGTTCACCAAGTTGGACCTCACTTCGGCCAGCATGACCCAAGAACTGGCCGAAGAATCCAAGCTACTGACCACCATCACCACGCACAAGGGGCTGTTTATCTACAACAGGTGTCCGTTTGGCATTCGGTCAGCAGCCGCCATTTTGCAAAGGAACATGGAAAGCCTGCTCAAATCCATCCCCAGAAAATCGTATTGCAGGACGACATCCTTATCACGGGTCGAGACACCAAGGAACACCTCCACAACCTGGAGGAGGTGCTACGCCGACTGGACCGGGTAGGCCTGCGACTAAAGACGTCCAAATGTGTGTTTTTGGCCCCAGAAGTCGAGTTTTTGGGCAGGAGGGTTGCCGCAGACGGGATCCAGCCCACTGAATCCAAAACGGAGGCGATTCGTCGTGTGTCCAGGCCCGGCAACACGTCGGAGTTCCATTCATTTCTGGGACTATTAAACTATTTCGGGAACTTTCTGCCGAATTTAAGCACGTTGTTGGAGCCGCTACACGTGCTCCTGCATAAGGGTTGCGATTGGTTTTGGGGGGACTGTCAGGAACGGGCTTTCAATCGGGCGCGGAACCTGCTTTGTTCTAATAAGCTGTTGACCCTGTACAGCCCCTGTAAGAAATTGATTTTGACATGCGATGCATCATCCTATGGGTTGGGTGCGTGTTGCAGCAGAGTAATGATGAGGGCCAACTCCAACCTGTGGCTTATGCTTCCAGGTCGCTCTCCTAAGCAGAAAGGGGATATGGGATGGTTGAAAAGGAAGCACTCGCATGTGTCTACGGGGTGAAAAAGATGCACAAGTACCTTTTCGGCAGAAGGTTCGAGTTAGAAACGGATCAAAAGCCGTTAACATCCCTGCTGTCCGACAGCAAAGCTGTCAATTCCAATGCGTCAGCTCGCATACAGCGATGGGCTCTCACACTGGCTGCATATGATTACACCATACGGCACCGGCCAGGCACCGAAAACTGCGCTGACGCGCTCAGCAGGCTTCCACTGGCCACCATTGAGGGGGCAGCGGAGCAAAGCGCTGAGATGGTCATGGCTGTCGATACCTTTGACAGCGCAGGCTCCCCCATCACAGCCCACCAGATCAAAATCTGGACCAACAGAGATCCCCTCCTATCCTTCATTAAAAAATGTATCCTAACTGGGGATTGGGCGCCCGCACACGGAGCATGCCCTGAAGAGGTCAGACTGTTTCACAGACGGATGGATGAGCTCTCCATCCAGCCAACTGCCTACTCTGGGGCAGCCGGGTAGTCATGCCCCAGAAGTGAAGGGAAGCATTCATCAGGGAACTCCACAGCGAGCACCCAGGCATTGTGCTAATGAAGGCTATTGCCCGGTCACATGTATGGTGGCCGGGAATTGATGCAGACCTGGAACACTGTGTTCGCAGGTGCACGACATGTGCCCAGCTGGGCAATGCCTCCAGGGAGGCCCCACTCAGCCCGTGACCCTTGCCCACCAAGCCAGGGTCACGTATTCACATAGACTATGTGGGCCTGTTCATGGGGAAAATGTTCCTCATTGTTGTTGATGCCTACTCGAAATGGATCGAGTGCATCATATTGAATTCATGCACAACATCCACCACTGTGGAGAGTTTGCGTGCGGTCTTTGCGACCTACGGCTTGCCGGATATCCTGGTTAGCGACAACGGCCCGTGCTTCACTAGCTATGAATTCCGGGAGTTCATGTCGGGTAATGGCATCAAACATGTCAGGACAGCACCGTTCAAGCCGGCTTCCAATGGCCAGGCGGAACGTGCGGTCCAAATCATAAAACAAGGCAGCTCCGGATTCAAGGACCCTCCCTTCAACGCCGCCTATCGCGCCTTCTGCTGGTCTACAGATCCCACCGCATTCGCTCACGGGAGTCCCGCCTGTGGAATCACTCATGAAACGCACACTTAAAACTCGGCTGTCCCTCATTCACCCAGTCCTGTCAGACATTGTTGAGGGCAAGCGCCAGTCCCAAAATGATTGGCATGACTATAACTCAAAGGGGAGATATATAGAAATCGATGACCCTGCATTTGTTCTTAATCACGCTTTGGGACCCAAGTGGCTTGAGGGTACTGTAATTGGCAAAGTGGGGAATAGGGTCATAGTGGTCAGACCTAACAATGGACAGATATGCCGCAAGCATCTGGACCAAGTAAAAAAAAGGTTCAGCATGGACACTGAGGAACCTGAGGAAGATCATGAGATGCTGCCCAGACCACTGTCAGTGAACGAGCAACAAGAACCGTCACCAGCATGCACAGTCCCTGCGGCCAGCCCGGACGAGCCGGATTCACCACAGGTGACAAAGACGCATGCCAAGGCTCAACAACCAGAGCCCCAACTGCGGCGCTCCACGAGAGAGCGCGACCGCCTGAAAGACTCAATCTTTGACCCAAAGACGTTGGGGGGGAGATGATGTCATATATGTCACCTTCATTCAACTGTAACCTTCATGTAACAACACTGCATACTGTATACACTTAAGAAATGCACACCTTGACCACAGGGGGTGAACTTGTGGGAGACACTCCTCACCTGGTCATCTAGGTATATAAAGGGAGGTCCCTCGCAGGGTCATCACTTATTGGTCCTGTGAATAAAGGTACAGGTCACAGAGTGACCTTGTCTCCAGTATGTGCCTCGTGTTGATTTACAGTAGTTTACAGTAGAGTGTAAGGACACAACAATTTCCACTCCCGTGGTGGGCAATGGCAGCCTACTGAGAGCATCGGCGTAGTTTTCTGTGCCTGGCCTGTGGCGGATGGCGTAGTTGTATGCGGACAACGTGAGCGCCCATCTCTGGATGCGGGCCGATGTATTGGTATTTATCCCTTTACTCTCGGAAAACAGGGATATAAGTGGCTTATGGTCAGTTTCCAATTCGAATTTTAGCCCAAACAGGTATTGATGCATTTTCTTTACCCCATAGCTACACACTAACGCTTCTTTTTCAATCATGCTGCAGGCTCTCTTGCCCTTAGACAGACTCCTGGATGCATAAGCAACTAGTTGCAGTTTCCCGAAATCATTAGCTTGTTGCAATACACACCCGACGCCATATGACGACGCATCACATGCTAGTACCAAACGCTTACATGGATCATACAACACAAGCAATTTGTTTGAGCATAACAATTTTCTCGCTTTTACAAAGGCATTTCCTTGGCTTTTGCCCCAAACCCATTCGCCCCCTTTTCGTAATAAGACATGTAATAGTTCTAGCAGGGTGCAGAGACCCGGTAAGAAGTTACCAAAGTAGTTCAAGTGTCCCAGAAATGACCGCAGCTCCGTCACGTTCTGTGGCCTCGGTGCGTTCTCGATTGCCTCCGTCTTCGCGTTGGTGGGTCTGATGCCATCCGCCGCAATCCCCACTTAAGCGCCAGGAAAACGCACTTAGAGTGTTTTAACCTGAGCCCCACGCGGTTGAGTCGACTAAGAACCTCCTCCAGGTTCTGTAGATGCTCGACTGTGTTCCAACCTGTGACCAAGATGTCGTCCTGGAAGACCATGGTGTGCGGGACCGACTTCAGTAAACTTTCCATGTTTCTCTGGAATATCGCCGCCACTGATCAGATTCCAAACGGGCATCTGTTATAAACAAAAAGACCTTTGTGCGTGTTGATTCAGGTGAGGGCCTTCGATGATTCCTCCAATTCCTGCGTCATGTAGGTTGAAGTCAGATCCAGCTTCGTGAACGTCTTTCCTCCCGACAGCGTTGCAAAGAGGTCGTCGGCTTTTGGTAGTGGGTATTGGTCCTGCAGCGAGAAACGATTGATAGATACTTTGTAATCGCCACAGATTCTGACGGTGCCGTCTCCCTTGGGGACTGAGACAATAGGATTGGCCCACTCGCTGAACTCGATCGGTGAAATGATGCCCTCTCGTTGCAGCCGGTCTAGCTCGATCTCTACCCTTTCTCTCATCATGTACGGTACTGCTCTAGCCCTGTGATGGATGGGTCACGCCCCCGGAATTAGGTGGATCTACACTTTTGCTCCTTGGAATTTCCCGATGCCTGGTTCAAACAGCGACGGAAATTTGTTTAAGACCTGGGCACACGAAGTGTCATCAGCGGGCGATAGTGCTCAGACGTCGTCCCAGTTCCAGCGTATCTTTCCCAGCCAGCTCCTGCCTAGCAGCGTGGGACCATCGCCACCCAGAGTGGTAGCTTGTGCACCGCTCCATCATAGGAGACCTTTACGGTAGCACTGCCGATTACAGGAATCGGTTCTTTAGTGTAAGTTCTTAGTCTCGTGTGAACTGGAGTTAAGACTGGCCTTGAGGACAACCTTTCGAAAGTCTTTTTGCCCATGATGGACTGGCTCGCGCCCGTGTCCAGCACCATTGACACCAGGAGTCCATTTAGTTCAACCTTCAGCATTATCGGGGGACAATTCGTGATGAATGTGTGCACCCCATGTACCTCTGCCTCCTCTATCTGAGGCTCTGGTTCATAGTGATCCTCCGTGGATCTGTCCTCCTCTGCCACGTGGTGTTTTTCAGGTTTAACAGGCTTAGCAGCTCGCCTGCACACTCGTTGGAGGTGTCCCATTGTTCCACAGCCTTTGCAAACGTATCCTTTGAATCGGCATGAATGGAAACTATGATCATTCCCGCAGCGCCAACAAGGTGTTAATGGCCTTGCATTCATCAACCTTGATGGTGGACTCTGAGACATCTGCGGACATGTAGCTGCAGGTATGTGTGACCTGCCCTGTACGTTACGATTTGAAAACAACACCACTTTGTTTACTTGTAGCAGCATTTGCGTGCTGAGATATTTGCTTCGTATTGTCACTGGTGGCAATGAACGCCTGGGCTATCACTATGGCCTTACTCAAGGTTGGGGTCTCTACAGTCAAAAGCTTGCGAAGTATGGTTTCGTGGCCATTGCCAAGTATGAAAAAGTCTCTGAGCATGTGCTCCAAATGTCCTTCAAATTTACAATATCCTGCAAGGCGTCTCAGCTCAGCGACATAATTCGCCACTTCCTGGCCTTCAGACCTTTTGTCGGCGTAGAACTGGTACCTCGCCATCAGAACGCTTGCCTTTGGGTTCAAATGCTCTCGGACCAGTGTGCTCAAATCTGGAGTGAGCAGATTCTTCATGAGGCCATACGTTGGTGCCCCACAGACGGTGAGGAGGATCGCTCTATGTTTGGCAGCGCTCTCTTCCCCATCTAGCTCGATGGCCACCAAGTATTGGTCGAGTCGCTCCACAAAAGCTTCTCAGCCAAAAGCTTGCGAAGTATCGTTTTGTGGCCAATGCCAAGTATGAAAAAGTCTCTGAGCATGTGCTCCAAATGTCCTTCAAATTCACAATATCCTGCAAGGCGTCTCAGCTCGGCGACATAATTCGCCACTTCCTGGCCTTTAGACCTTCGAAAATTTCTTCAGGATGCCCACTGTTCTCTACATATTTGGGTTTGCTATCTGTATCTCATCGCCAGTTATTGTGTATGGAGAAAGAGTCAGACTGAATACTGTGAGCTCAAAGTAAAGTGTGACCGTAGTCTTTTATTGCAGGTCTCCAGAGTGCCTCTCCAGCCTGTGAAGCCTTCGTAAATACTTGTGCTCCCAAGGAATTATGGGATCCCTTACGACTCCAGGGAATGAGCCCTCTGATGGCTGTACAGAGTAAATACAAGTCCACATATATAACACAAGTATCATCTGGTAAACTTAAGCTGCTCTCCCTCCAAGACCAATATATCCTTCCTTAGCTGTGGTGCCCAGAACTGCTCACAGTACTCCAGGTATGGTCTAACCAGGGCTTTGCATAGCTGTAGCACAACTTCTACCCCCTTGTATTCTAGCCCTCTTGATATAAAGGCCAGCTGTCCATTAGCCTTTTTGATAGGTAGTCTCCAGAGAATACAACCGCTATACCAGTGAAGACACGGCAGTCCAGGCCAATTTGAACAACCTACCACCAACTCATTTCAAATCTAGAAGGCCATTTTGGACCGTTACCGAAGCCCTTCAGCGATCTCCCCTCAGCCTTGATAACCAATGGTGAAACGCTTGGAAGAACTGCGACATACGGAATGGATTCCTTTTGGAGGACCCCACAGTACAACCTGAAGGATCAAATCTTCCTCGCAAACAGTGGACAACCATCAACTGCCTCTGAACTAGTCATGGTAGATGCTGCCAGCATCTCCTTAGGTGGAAGATTAAAGCATCCCCATCATGTGACATGGAGCTCCTAATTAGACCCTGGAGCACATCATTGAGCACTGCCCTCAGAGGACATTCACAGGCAGCCTACAAGATATCCACACTGTTACACCGGAAGCTTTGGCTTGGATATCTGACTTAGATATTGACATTTGATTTGTTCTGCTACTACCATACAAAAGAAGATTATTTTCTGTACCAGTTCATGAAATTTTAATGATCTGTGCCTTCTGCCTCCACCAATAGATCTCCATTTTGGTCCCGAATCGGCCTCACCACTCCTCCAATAACCCGGTTACTGTTAATGGGCCTTTGGATTCCCTTTCTGTAATATTTTTGAAGACAAATTGATTGTAACCTAGGCAAATGTATTTTAGAATACCTTACTGGGTAATTCTTCCGATGATTGATTCTACATCCAGATTTCCAGTTTCTCAAAAGATGAATGAATTTTTCGGAATGCTGATGTCTGTTCCTCACCCATCACCTCATTCAAATAACCTAACTGAGATTTGAAATAGATACTTTCTAAGGGAAGCATAAAAGTAGAGGTCAGCCTGAACAGGGATTCAAACTTGCATTTTCATGTCATGAGAGAAGTGAATGGATTTTGCTGACATTTGCCCGTCCCCCACCCCCACTCCCAGTGAATGCCCAGTACTCAGTTTCAAAAGTCAGAAATGGTAGTTGTGGGGAGATAGATCGCCGAAGGTCTATGGGAGTCCCAGAGACAGGCCAAAGACTTCCAGATAGGGCCACATAAAAACCATCCAGCCCACCCTCCCTCAGGACCTTCTAGCTCCCAATCTTCATCGCAGGAATATCCACCCTCAGTCTGTTAATACTATATTGGAAAATCCCCAATGGTTTACTGGGTAAACAGTGGGTGAAGACAGGATCAGGATTGGCTGAGATGCCCTACTTTGGCTGTTTGGGTGAATGGTGCCAGGCACCTTTGGAACAATACCCCACAAAGAAAAAAAAGTGAAGAAAGCAAAAATGAATAACTTCTTTTTAAAAGTAGCTCAGGTGGTCAGATTGAATTGAAAATTCTTTCTAGGTATTTAGTGACAACCAGAATGATTTAAAATGGAAGTTTAAATCTATGACAAAATGCAATTTGGGTAGTATGCTTAGATCCCACAGGGAAAATAAAAATGAGGCAGATAATTATCAATAGGTCAGGGTCAAAACCTGGTGGTTGAGTAAGGAGCCTGGGAAAAGGTCACCCAGACACGCTTTGGGCCACAGTAAGTGCATTCCTTATATGGAACTAGGGAAAAATAGAAACATTTCACAGTGTCAAAAGAAATGGACTGGGGACGTTTTGTAGTAAGTTGTGTTTTGGGGCTGTTATTGACTTCAGTTGAAGAGGTATATTAATTCTGCTACTAAAATTTGTTTTCCTTACTTGCTTTAGTTTAAGAAGATTCTGTGAATGCAGCTGTGAGTTAACTGAAAGATTTGACAGTCTGACATTAAGTGCCTATTGAATGTAATTGCCTGATGATACTCATCTGTTTGTACATGTTGCTGTGTATATGCCCATGCAAGCAATTTTGGACACGTAAATGTTTTTTCTGTTTCACAAAATCATAAATCTGATGCACCAGCCATAGCCGGCTTTACATATTTTAGACGGGCACCTACACCACTTATAGGTGCACCTTGGTTGCTCACCGTAAAAGCCACCAGCTAAGTGTTTAAAGTTTGTACTGAATTACTTTTGGTGCTAGCCTTTGTAGGGTTGTACAGGCGAGAACCCCACATGGACCTCACTTCAGCGACCTGTATGGTAATTTCATCCCAGATTGCTAGGCAGTAAAAAGGTCAAGCTGAAATCCTTCCCTCCCCCCCGCCCCCCCCTACTCCTGTCCCCCCGTCCCTTCATTATTGTTGGGAAAATATCCTAGAATTCCCTACTAAGCTCGATTGTGGGAGTACCATCACCACAAGGACTTCAGCAGTTCAAGGAGAAGGTCCACCAATACCTTCTCAGGACAACTAGGGATGAACAATAAATGCAACCCTTGCCAGCATTGCTCATATCGTGACATTATTTCTTCTGACATCATGGACCATGTTTTGGGCAGACAGGAGTTCTGCTCTCCCCAAGCCATGTCAGGAATTGTTGGCCTAGTCTATACATAGTGGAGCCTTAAGGGGAATTTTAACTTCATGGTGGATGGCCACTAGAACGTCCGGGCTGCTCACCTGGCAGTGTGAGTCCTAGTCCATTTTAATGGCCAGGCCTCATTAATTACCCGCTGTCCAGCTGCCTGCCCAAAACGTGCGTCCAGAGGCAGCTTACCAGCTATGGGCCTACGAAAATAAGGCGGCCCAGGTACTGCAGGCTCGCAGTCAGATGAGCAACGGGAGAGGTTGGGAGCATTTCACAGGTAGAGGGGGGATGTCTGGAGTAGCGGAAGCCCAAATGTTCTTTGCGGAGCTCAGAGGGAATCCTTTACAATGCCAGCTAGCATACTGGCAAGAAAGGGAAGTTGGGCGGTCAGCCATTTAGTGGGAATAGGGTCAGGGAGCAGTATGAACTTGGAGAAGGCATGGGTTAGATGTGAGAGAAAAATATTTAGGGCTAAGGTGGGGGTTGGGGGTGAGGTTGGGTGAAGTTTCACTTGGTAGGCTTGGAAACGGAGTGGTGCAACAGAGGCAGCTGAATGGATAATCTCTATCTTAGTAACCAAGAAACCCATAAGCTCCCCTCACTTGTCATTAGAGGTGAGGGCGAAGGGTACAGGAGAGATGGGTTTAAAAAGAGTTGATAGTGCAGAAAGGATGCCGGAGATTATCTTTGCATTGCAGGATGATCTTAGAGTAGTGAACAGTTCTGACAGCGGAGAGTGAGACCTGGTAGAGCTTGTTGTGGTCCAGCCTGATCTGACGGTGGATGGCTAAGCCAGTTGTGCATCAGATATGCACAAGTTTGCACTCCTTGGGTGGAGGCAATGAAGATGGTGGCAGTATAAGGTAGAATTTCCTTGTGTAGTGATCCTTTATATAACAAATTACTATTGCTTAACATTTTAATAAGCAAACAGATTAGTGCAACATCCGTTTTTAATTAACCAAAGACTGTGTACATACTAGTTGCATATAAATATGTGTGACAAAAGTGTTTTAGATAATGCTGGGTTTGCTAACACTATCAGTGAGCCTCAGTTTGTTAATGCTGACCATGTTCCTGGGTTTGTTAATACCATTGGCATGCCTGGATTTGTTAACACTGACTTCATTTCTAGTAGGCAGTATAGCTTTAAAAGTAAACCCATGATTCACTCTATACAGTGGCTGGGGCGTGGAGCACTCCTTGTTGCTGCTTGACATCATTTTACCATAAAAGGAAAAGTATGGAAAGTATGCTGCAGTTTACTCAGGCAAAGCACGCTTCCTAGTATTTCGTAATGTGGTCAGATCTGCTCCCGACTTTGCTTAAAAAGGCAAAAACCATCTTCTCTGAGCAATTCCTTGACCTCAATATTAACCCCTACATCAGGCTGAAAAAGTAAGAGAAAAACTGGAACAAAATCCAGGGTCGATTACACTTTGCAAAGCAATGGTTAACCCTTAGAATGCCAGGACATTTTTTAAGTGGTTCCTCAGATCTTCTTCCTCTTTCTGAAAGGATGATGGTTTCAACCAATCTGACCTTTGCTACAATCATGCCCACAACCTCCTCCCCTTCCTACCATCCTTCCAATTCCATAACCATCTCTACCTCTTCCCCTTTGACCTATCTGCTCAACCCCTATAATCCTCCCTTCCCACTCATTCAGCTGCCATATTTCACCCTTAATCCTCCATCTACTCACCCTCCATCCCCACTCATTACATCCAAGGGCAGTTGGTGAGAGGCCATTGGCCCTCTCACTCTAAACCTGGTTCCATCCTCCCCTCCCCCTTACCCTACTTTCCTTTTTGTTACCACCATGCAAAGATGTTCTAATCTTTGTTTACAAAGGCTGGAGGGGGCTTCCTGATTTTCTGTTAGTAAGAAAGTATTTATGAAACTGCCTCATACAAGCTGAAAGGACCCAGGTTTTTAACCTCCTCATTTTTCAGTCATTTATCTCCCCTCTAAAAGGCATTTGGGTGTAGCCCCAATAATCACTGTGTGTTTCCCTCAAACCTTGCTCAAACAGCTATTTTTAATGTGTGAGCATTGGGAGACTATTTGACTGGAGAAGCATCACAGCCAAGTATGGTGCCATCCCCATCCAACAGACAGATACACACACACCCTTTTAGCAGGAGTTGCTGAAGCCAGGTGTTGCCCTTCTGCCCTTACACAGCCTCAATGAGATCACCTAATAGCAGATCAGGATTAAACCTGAGACTCACTGCTTTAAGCAGTTGATCCATCGGGGAGTCTCAAAATCTTAGGTTCAATCCTCGGTCCTTGCTGAATTACCTGGTCTCAGGCATTGGAAGGGCGGGGGGGTGAGGTGGATGCTACAGCTAGCCTCAACCTTGGGCTGGGAGGATAAAAATCAACAAGCCTCTATGCTCCTGATCCTTATTCAGTGAGCCCTTATGCTAGAAAATGCATATATGTAGACATTGGTGAAGGGGTCTAGATCACACTCAGCTGTGTTTAAATAACCTGCCGACAGTCACAGTTTGGGGCTCACATGAAGAATAGTCAGTTGGGTAAGGTACAAAATACAACGTGCTGCTAGAATCATACACCAATAGGATTCAGTGCTTTCTGTAAAGAAAGGGACAAAATTGGAGGGGCCTTTGTTATTTTAATTATTGGCACACCCAGGTCCCAGCTTAATTTACCGCTGTTCCTGCTGCAGTTATGGCAGGAGCGCACCTGAAGGGCCATGAATTTCAGCCCCAGCTTTGCATGAGTCTGGTGAAACCATGTTGTTGCCGACAGACCTGATTTCTGAAGGCAAAGACATGTTCAAATTGGCTGAGTGAATGTGAACAATACCTGTTCCTAGCATTTCCTACAGATTGGAACTTTGGAGGGTGAAACTGGATTAGGCTGGAAAACGGGAGCGGGGATTGTAATGCGCAATCGGCCCACGCCCGTTGAAAGGAGCGCAGGCAGCACACAGCTCAGTGCTGAGCGCGCTGCTAACTGACCGTGCGCTCAGCAGGGGGCCAATGTTCGTGTGAGGCAAGCTTTACTTAAATCTAGCCAGCGCCTCTTAAAGACAGTCTAACCTCATAAAGGTGAGCTGCTTTCTGGTTATTAAAATTTTTAAACTTCTTCAGCACAAATCAAATGGCTCACCAGGTCAGGGAAAGGGCACCCAGAGTCTCGGACACAGTACTTGAGGCCTTTGAACACGTTAGAGAGGTTCTCTATCCTCCAGAAACACTATAAGAAGGATGTGGTGTCGCCCCCAGGACGTGGCTCCAGTGCAGAAAGAAGTTTAATTACCTCCGACGAGTTGTCAAGCTCCGTGAATGCATCTTCAAAAGCCATCTCCTACCAACTGCATCACTAGCCTCACACAATGCTCAATGCACCACATCCCCCGTCACTCATCTACCAACAATCTCTACCAAACACGACTCACACCTCACACTCGTAGCTTCTACACTTACCACTGCTGCAAGCGTCACACCTACAACCCACTACTTGAACACACTGTCAGCTATTCGACCATGACTGTAACCCATCACCATAACACATTACACCACACACAATGACACACTTCTCTTTCTCTTACAGGAAAAGGTGGCGCATAACCGGCGCCTAAACATAGACCTAAACCGATGGGGGACAGACACGCCTGCATGACCTCACCACCTTGGAGGAGACGATGCTGGCCATTCTTGGCAGGGGCATGGCTGAAAGAATACAAGATGCCCATATCCTCATACATTATCCTCTTTCTCACATCTACTTCCCCCTCATCCCACAATCTCTTCTAATTTACAAACTGCACATGGTGTAAGCATGTACTTCTTGCTTTCTCACCCTCCCCTCAACACAACCCTACCCATGTGCCTTTTTCATTTCAGGACCCCAGAAATGCAGCCTGCCCAGTCAGTGGTTGAACAGGAAGAGGGAGAGGAGTGTGAAGGAGAATAATGTGATTTTGATTGGGAGGCCTACAGAAGAACGCTGATGGGTATGCACAAAGAAATGTTTGGTGCATTGGCAGGCCCCTGCCAGGAAGCCTGAATATAATGTCAAAGAGCAAGGAGGAGTCCAGGCCTTTTGGTTAGAGCTTGGAGCCCATCCTTTTCAGCGTGGAAGGGGTGGGCAGATCCACTAATGCACTTGTGGACTCAACTATCATGCCTCGTCTCCGTTTCCATTGCAGCACTAGCAGAAGATACCCAAAGTATGAGTGATGCAAAGGAAGCTCAGACTGAGTTCAAGCTAGCTCAGCTTGCTGCCATGCAAGCACTTACTGCTGCTGCTATGTTCAGAATAAATGCACAGGACTATATTGTAAGCTCAAACTGTTGTGACCTTGGTCTCTTTATTCAGACTCCAGAGTGAGGAAGCAGCATGGTGAATCACCTTTTATACCTTCTTGCCCCAGGGTGCACAGGTGACCCTTAGGTCTCCCACAGGTGTGCTCCCTAGTGGCAAGACTTACATTTTGGTAAGGTCTACATACATACATAACATCACTCCCCCCCAAAGTCTTATTGTGCAAGTTATTTACAAGTTGAGGCGATCTGGCGCCCCACACCTCCGGGTCAATCGCCTGGGTTGAAGTCCTGACATGGTGGGTTCATCCCCGTGGTTGAAAGCGAAGTTGATCGTGTTAGTGGGTCGCTGGGGGCCAGGTCCTTTCACAGTGGTTACTGGTTATCTGTCATTGCAGTTTGGTCTGGTCCAACTGCTTTACTCGATAGCCGGGTACATGGTTTCACAATCAAATGTTCTGTTTTCATCACATACACTCCATTTACCCCCCTTGGCTAATGCGGTGCTAGCGGCCCAACTGAGGCCCTGAACATTGTCTACATCACTTATTCTAATGTCGCGTGGAGGGGGCGTGCAATTATGGTGCATTGTCTGCTGATGGTATGCGGAAGGCTCGGTTCTGAGTGATTCTGTCTGGTGATTGCCTAGCACCCCAGGATAGCCAAGTCTGTAGGGAGTCTACCGTGACACCTGTGGTGCTAGGTTTAATGATTTGGGTGCTGACCCTGAGGTCTGCGAAGCCCAGGATGGCCGCAATGGCCTTGAGACTTTCGGTAGTGGCGGGAGGCCTAGTGGGTCTGTGAACCTTGGGCCGTAGTATTGGGGCCCCGGACCACCGGCTGTGTGTAGCCGCCCTGCCTTGCTTTGCAATGTTGGGATGGGTCTATCATCTCTGCGGCAGATAGGTTGCCACATCCCGTCTAGCAGTTCACCTTTGACAAGCGGTAACATGGGATCCTGGCTGGTCCAGGTCCTAAGCTGGGGGCCGTTACGGTTGATCTCTCGCTTTCTAGCACTTCCACGGCCATGAGTGGGTCTGCAGGCTGTGCCGTTTCCACCCCGGGGGTGGGCAACGGTGGCGATCTGAGAGCATAGGTGCCGCTCTTTGTGCCTGGCCCATGGCGGATCATGTTACAGTGCACAGATAGTGTTGGATAATCTCGAAACAATGCATCGATAATGGTGCCTCTGCTCTCCCAAGCTTGTGGGATGAGCAGCTTGTCTGACTCGAGCACATATTGGGAAACTCTTTGTTACATCTCTTTAGTCGAGTGAAGACAGGCTGCTGCTTTGTTTAACTTATTTGATACATGTTCAATCATTTGGGGCTCGCCCGCTACTTTTGCTTGCTGCACAACACTCGGGACCTTGTGCAGTAACATCTCACTTGCTACGAATACTTTGTTAGATACATATACAACTGGTTGGGGTTCGCCCGCTACTTTGGCTTGCTGTACAATTCACTCGACCCCATGTGA
Organism: Pristiophorus japonicus; assembly: GCF_044704955.1. Classification (NCBI taxonomy): domain Eukaryota; kingdom Metazoa; phylum Chordata; class Chondrichthyes; family Pristiophoridae; genus Pristiophorus; species Pristiophorus japonicus. Next base: position 88,357,015 of record NC_091978.1, on the reverse strand, counting down.
TAACACATCACTTGTTACAAGTACTTTGTCAAATACATATACGACCGCTACTTTGGCTTGTTGTAAGGTACTCCCAACCCCATACAATGCTACATCATTGGCCGCGAAAGACCGCTCACAAGGGTTACATGGTGCACACAATTTATTTGAGCGTAGTGGGTTCCTGGCCTTCATCGCGGCCGCCCCTTTACCTTTGCTCCAAACCCAGTCATCTTCCTTGCTGGGCGACATATTCCTCCGTTCCATTGCGGCAACCTTCCGTGGTTTGGACGCTCTCTCGTCCCGTGGTCTGGACGCACTCTTGTCCTGTGGTCTGGACGCACCTTCGTCCCGTGGTCTGGACGCCCTCACGTCCGTGTCCGTGATGCCGACTGCCGTGATCTTCCTCCCCAGGGATTTTGCCTCTGGCGTCGGGAAGATGCATTCGGATTGTTTCGGCCGGAGTCCCAATCTGCATGGTCGACCTGGAGCCTCTTCCATCGCCGCGAAGAGGTCATCGGCTTCGGGTGGTGGGTACCACGCCTGTACCACTGCTCGGTTGATCTTTACCTCCTCGTGGTTGTGATGAGCAGCCTGTGCCTCGGGGATCTGCAAATGGATTTGCACTTCGATGCCTGGTTCAGCTGAAGATGGGGGTTTGCTCGGCCTTTGAGAAAGTGAGGCCTCATTTGCCGGAGAAGGTATGCAGAGGTCTTCCCAGTTCCATCAAATTTTCCCCATCCATCTCCTGCCAAGCAGCGTTGGTCCGTCGTCTGAAACAATCCACAGTGGTAAATCGTGCACTACTCCCTCATGGGATACTCTTACATTCAAACTTATCGAGATTCAGTAGACAGTCTCGGAGAGTCGGTGGATATGAGTATAAAGGGCATGTATACACTAATGTGAAGAGCTGGACAGATCTATGCAGCCCATTCTTGTACTGTTGAAACAGATCCGTGAGGTGAAAAGAATTCTGGAAATGTTTGAAACAATCTGCAAATAACTGGCTCTGCTGATATGGTCTAATAATTGAGCTTGTTTTGTATCAGTTCCTTGGTATAGGTGTGCAACTTTGCCTGAATCGGGATCAGCTTGGGTCGCTGTGCTTCGACGCTCCACAGCCTCGCGAAAGCCTTCTGGCTCATAACTGATTGACTTGCCCCCGTGTCTAGTTCCATGGACACTGGAGTGCCGTTAAGTTCAACTTTTAACATTATCGGAGGGCTTTTGGTGGTGAAGGTGTGTATCCCATATACTTCCTCTTCATCCTCAGGTTCTCTTGCTCTCCTGCATCCTGCCTCTCCTGCTCATTCATCGTGATCCTCATTGGATCGGTCATCCTCTCCTTCCGCCATGTGGTGAGTCAGAGATTGTTTGCACATTCGCTGGAGGTGCCCCATTGTTCCACAGCCCTTGCACACATAGGGCTTGAATCTACATTCATGAGCTCTGTGGCTGCCCCCACAGCACCAACATGGTGCTACTGGATACACATTCACGCCCCAGGGCAGACTCTGAGTCACTCTAGACCTAGGTCTGGCCTCAGCAATTCGTTAGGCCCTGCCCTGTGTCATTCTACCTGCTGCAAACATTATTTTGTGCACGGTGCTTGCTGGTGAGCTTCGATTCTGTGAAGATATCTGTTTCGTGTTATCGCTCGTGGATATGAAGGCTTGAGCTATCCTGATGGCCTTGCTCAGATCTAGGGATTCGACAGACAGCAGTTTGCGAAGAATGACCTTGTGGCCAATTCCAAGCACGAAAATGTCTCGCAACATTTTCCCCAAGGATCCTGCAAAGTCGCACTGCCCCGCAAGGCATCTTAGGTCGGCGACAAAACTCGCCACGTTCTAGCCCGCGGAGCGACAGTGCGTGTAAAAGCGGTTCCTGGCTATCAAGATGCTCTCCTTTAGCTTGAGGTGTTCCTTAGCCAACATACACAGCTCTGCGTAAGATTTGTCTGTTACTTTGACTGGTGCCAGCAAACTTTTAAGGAGGCCATATACTGATGACCCACATATGGTGAGGAGAATCGCCCTGTGCTTGGTCGCTGTCTCAGCCTTGTCCAATTCGTTGGCCACAAAGTACTGGCTGAGGCGCTTCACGAAGACTTTCCAATTATCACCTTCAACAAATCTCTCAAGAATACCAATGGCAGCCATTACCGCGTGAAAGTTCTTGATCCGTTACTTGTTGTCAATTTGTTATGTTCAGAATAAATTCACAGGACCATATCACAAGTTCAAACTGTTGTGACCTTGGTTGCTTTATTCAGACTCCAGAGTGAGGAAGCAGCATGGTGAATCCCCTTTTATACCTGCTTGCCCCAGGGTACCCAGGTGACCCTTAGGTCTCCCACAGGTGTGCCCCCTAGTGGCAAGTCTTACATTTGGGTAAGGTCTACATACATACATAACATCTGCCATCATAGCTGGGTTTATCAGTGTTAAAGGGGCTTGCAGGGTGTCACAGCAGTCTGTACTGCAGCAGATTACTAGGATTGCTGAGGTGCTGCCTCGGGGGAGTGGCAATGGATCTGTGAAGCAAGAACCTGCTATCCTCTCTTAAGATGACAGCATTCATCCTCCCACTGCTTCCACTCCGCCAGTGCTCTTGGTATTGCCTGTCAACCAGACAGCCCAGACTGTTGCTGCCTATAGCTGGGCTTTTTAGGCCCAGAGCTGCTGGAGGTCATCTGCAGTCTTCCCCACTGAAAGGCAGCAGCCTTCCACCAGCCAAGTCACTGAGGTAGCACTTCGTAGAAGCACTAGAACTGGCAAAGGCACACTGATGTTGAATGGGGACTTGGGATTGTGGTCACTGGGACAGCAGGCAGATGATTTTATCCCAGATATCCTGGCCAGAAAGGGGCTTTCTGCCCCCTTCCTTCCGCTTCTGCTTCTTCCTCTTCCTCCTCCTCCTCCTGCTCCTGGGCTGGCAGCTACATCCCTGGTGGCAAGTGCTGTGCCCTCATGATGGCCAGGTTGTGGAGGATACAGCAGACTATGATGTATCGGGTCACATGCTCTGATGAATACTGTAAGACTTCTCCAGAGCGGTCCATGCAGTGGAATCGTTGCTTCAGCACCTCAATGGACTGCTGTATGATGTTTCGTGTGGCAGCCTAGTTCTCATTGTACGCATGCTGGCCACCTATGGTTGGGTTGCGGAGCGGAGTCATGAGCCAGGTGGTCAGCGGATAGCCCTTGTTGCCCAGTAGCCACCCTCTGGTTTGTGGCTCAAATAGTGAGGGAACAGCTGGCGCACAGAATAAAACATGACTGCTGCCAGAATACCGGGCATTCACCATCATGATGTGCTGAGCATGGTGGCACACCCACTGCACATTCAGCGAGTTGAAACCTTTGCGATTGCGGTTCATCCCAGCAGTTAGACGCGGTGCCCACGTGTGCAGTCGATGGTGCCCTGCATCATGGGGAAATCCACTATCCTGGCAAAGCCAATGCACACTCCTTCTGCTTCTCTCTGTGTCCTTCCAGATGCAGCAATGGACGGCAAACTGTGAGATGTTAACTATGTCGCCTGTTCCAGCCTAGAAGGATCCGCTGACAAAGAAATTGAGGGCCATGGTGACTTTGAGGGCCACTGGCAGCGCCATCTTCACCCTGTTCTGAGGCTCCAAGTCTGGTTGCAGGAGGTGGAAGAGTTCCGTGACCACCTGCTTGATGAAGCAGAGCTGACGAACACACTGCTCCTGACTTAGGTGCAGGTAGGAAAAGTACTCCCTGAAGACCCTAGTTGGGTAAGGCTTCCTCTACTGAAAGCCCTCCTTCTCCTCCTCTCTCTGCGAGCAGCATGTCCCTTTTGCTACCTCTGCACCATCTTCATGTCATGATGCAGCCCAACGGGAACTGCAACTAAAGCCCACAGGACAGGGAGCATGTGGTGTTCTCAGAGGCCTTCTGTTAAGACCCAATGCCTTGCAAATGTCCAGCAGCACTCCCTGCATAATTTAACAACTTTTAAAATGTCTTACACCAAGTTACTACTCAAATAAACTGTACAGGGACCAGAACAAAAGCAAAAAACAACTTACCTCAAAGTTGCGTGTGCCTCTTTAAGGAGCACTGGTGGGGGATCCTTCATTCAGCTGTGCGTGCTTAGGAGAGGACGAGAGAGCGGCAACGTCCAAACAGCAGGTCATGTGCCCCACGATCTGCCTCATTAGCATTCTTCCACCGAACACAGGCAACAGCTGCGCTATTGACCTACTGAAAATGGTGTCTGCCCTGGCCCATGCCAGAAGTCAGCAGAAGTGAGGTGGCAGCCATTTTCTTGCCAAAACAAGCCTTAAATTTCAATGCTAAGGTGCCGAATTTCACAGCCTTTCTCTTTCCAGATTCTGTTCCTGAGGTGGAATTTACAAATTTTTGTTCATTTTTTTTTCTCCTACGGATAAATATTTCATGGCACATGCACTTCCCCCACAATTGTGACTATCTATATGTGAAAAAAAATCACCTTGCTAGATTTTTTCTGGCACCGATTCCTGTTACCAGCAGTGAAGTTATGCTTCAACTATCCAAAACACTAGTTAGGCCACAGCTAGCGCACTGCGTACAGTTCTGCTCACCACATCACAGGGAAGATGTGATTGCACTAGAGAGGGTACAGAGAAGATTTACAAGGATGTTGCCAGGACAGGAGAATTTTAACTGTGAGGAAAGATTGGATAGGCTAGGATTGTTTTCTTTGGAGCAGAGGGGACTGTGGGGAGACTTAATTGAGGCGTGTAAAATTATGAGGGGCCTCGATAGAGTGGATAGGAAGGATCTATTTCCCTTAGCAGAGATGTCAACAACCAGGGGCCATAGATTTAAAGTAATTGGTAAAAGGATTAGAAGGTTGTTGAGAACTTCTTTTACCCAGAGGGTGGTGGGGGTCTGGAACTCACTGCCTGAAAGAGTGGTAGAGGCAGAAACTCTGATCATATTTAAAAAGTACTTGGATATGCACCTGAAGTGCCATAACCTATAGGCTATGGACCAAGAGGTGGAAAGTGGGATTCGGCTGGATAGCTCTTTTTCGGCCAGCACAGACACGATGGGTCGAATGACCTCCTTCTGTGCCGTAAATTTCTATGATTCTGCCAGCAGATTAGGCCTGGTAAGGAAGCCATTACTGCTCTCTCGCTCAGGCCTCAAGTTAAAATAGTAGATCGAGCCATGACAACGACATCGGAGCCCGATCTGCATATTTAAAGGGGGCCCCGCTGGTTTGGGATGGGTGCCCTAGCTGCTTTGCAATTTAAAATTGCATTCGGACAGATCGGAGTGGGAAAGGAATGGGTATGTCCCCCACTCCATTTTAACTTCCCCTCCACCCCTGCCTGGGGGATTTCCATTCATCAGGACCTGACATTGTGCAATGTATGCCTCATAAATAAGGCTTGAAAAATATTTCATTGTACAATGTAGATTCAGTGATTAACTGCAGTTTCCAAACTATATGCAGATATGCTAAGTCATTATTACTAATAAGAAATACAAGTGAAGCTTGATTGCTGGTAATAGTTTGAGATGTGGCAGCTTTAAATATCTAATACAAAGGCAAAATACTGCGGATGCTTGAATCTGGAATAAAAACCAGAAAATGCTGAAAATCTCAGCAGGTCAGGCAGCATCTGTGGAGTTCTGACAAAGGGTCATCCTCTCTGCTTCCTCTCCACACATGCTGCCTGACCTGCTGAGATTTCCAGCAATTTCTGTTTTTATACTTTAAATATCTAATTGTGTTCTGTGGAAAGACTAGGCTAGAAATTCGACGGGAAGGTTTTAAGGGCAGAACTCCATAAATATGCCCTTGATCCTATCCATATCCTAGAGTGAGAGCCATTTACACATTGATGACTGGCACCAATGGAATAGCTGCCTCAAGTGGGGGGGGGGGGTGGTGGGGAGAGGGATTTAGAAACAATTCATTTCAGGAAACCAGCCTTTTAAAAAATAAATTCCCCCGTGTGGCCTTCTGTTATGCTGAATTCACAGACGTCCCTTCCATCTAACGATCGAGGGATCAAATGGCATATTTCCCTCTTTCGCATGCTATCATATTACGCTCACCCATTTCTGACTGGTCATATTATGTGCTTGCTCTGACTGGTGATGTAATTTCTGATGGGCAGAAAACAGGGGACTGGATTTGACACAAGGTATAATGGGTCCTTCTCCAAATTCAATTCCCCCCACCCTCCCATCTCCAATAATGTTACTTTTGTAGCCCTATTATTGCACTCTTTCTAGAGGATTCTGTAACCTGTATAAAAAAAGATGAGATCAGTACTTCTATGTTCGGGAGAGGCAGAAACAAATCTGTCAATGTTTCGTTCCTGATCACTTCATGAATGTGGATGTTGAGTGAGGTCAAGATCAGGCTAGGCTGTCATACTCTCCTCAGCTGCTACCATCCTCTGTCTAGACTGAAGAATGGCCACTTGGATGAACTGACATCCGTAGCTCAGCATGAGTCAGTGCCTTCATGAGAGGAGGGGAGAAAACCAACAAAAAAGAAGTGTGTAATCGTCGGAGCTGATTGTTTCACAATTCATCCGCTCTGAAACAAAAGCAACTGCCCTCTAATATGGCTGACTAAACTAACACACATTTAATATAAAATCTCACTCCCTCTTCACCTGGGAAATCTCTCATTCTCAACAAAGTCATAGGCTGGGAATTTCCTTGGAGCAGCTCGTGCTCTGCTGCTGTAACTTTGTCGGAAGTGTGGTGGAAACCCAGTTATGGGCATAAACAGTGTTTCTGAGGCAGTCGGGGTGGCAGAGCAGGAGTAGCTCCCAGAAAACTTTTTCTCCTGTGTTAGAGGGATTGGTTACTTCTAGACACCGTGGTTTCCTTCTGTCCCATTATCAGTCCCATTCTTGAACAGTGTTTAAAGCATAGGGAACAGAAACAGTGTCCTGTTTGCTAGACACAAGATTAGATTGGAATATGCATCCTGAAAATCAGCCAGTGTATAGAAAACAATTTTCTCAAAGGGAAATGGAAATGTTTAATTATATTAATGATACTTGAACACTAGATGGCCCCATATTGGGACTAAGCACATTTTAGTAATTACACTTCTCTTAATTGTTTTGTTCTTTAATGGAATATTCTAGAGGGTATGGAAATAAAGCAGCTAGTTATTACCACACCAATTTGAGTTTTTTCAGAAATAACACTTCCAATCACCATCTCATTTAGACAGAGTCCGAGGCTGATCTCAGAAGAGTTTCTGTGGATTTGCTTAAAATGGCAGTGTGATAAATAGGGACAGATTTTCCTGTTCCTGTTCTTGCTCCTGGGTTTATTGGATCACCTGGGTGAAGCACACAGAGGGATTTTTCTATCGATTAAATTAATGGTGTAAAATCATACCGGCATTCCTTCCACCTCAGACTTTCTCTATGTGCTGTGTTCAGGTAATCCAATATGCCCAGGTGCAGGAACAGGAAAATCTGCCCCAAAGTTTAATGACATATGACGGCTGACTGCACAGAATGAGTCTGTTCATTTAAAATCAGGATTTACTGCTAAGAAAAAGTGAATGAGGGCAGAACGATGACATCAGAGCAGTGCACAGACTTCATCAGACTAATCTGGACATGTTTGTGATTTAAAGAGTAGCAAGAACCCTCCTGTTCTGTACTGGCAAAGTTCCACACCACTAGTGCATTTACCTACTATAGCTGATTAATTATTTTTCTTCATGAATAAAGACATTCATATAACACATTAAATGGTATAACTAAGGTAAACCCCAAATATTACATCAAAGTAAACTAGGAATGTAAGATCAGAAGACGCACATTTAATTTAGTGAACAATACATTTAAAACATATTAGTGAATCCCCCATCATGTTGCATATAGTGGCCCCAAAATTACTGCCCGTTTGCGGTGCCCATTCGTCAAAATCAAATGGCCGCCGCTTTGGGCTCAACTGGCCGCTCCGACATAGATTCCGCCCGGGAGGTTTGGCAGCGTTGTGGGTCGCGATCGCGGTGGTGGCGGTGCGGGGCTTGCGGCAGTAGTGACATGGTAAAAGTGCGCACCATTGCCGCTCCGCCCCCGGACCCATTTTCACCGTTAAGAAGCTGGTCCTTCAACTGACGGTGCCCCCGCACAGTGACAGAGATTTCGGAGCCGGTTTAGCTCGACGACAGCAGCTGAGTCACCAGAGAAGTCCAGTAAGAGAGCATCTGGGGGAGATCAGCGAGCTCCGGACGGGGCGAGATCCTGGAGCCAGCTCCGTATTACTCAGCAACAAGTCCAGGAGCCTCTTCAATAGACCGGAGGAGTTCAGTACAGAATCCACACTCAAGGGGAGGGAAAGAGAGAGGGAGACGGAAAGGGAGAGAGGGTGAGAGAGAGGGAAAAAGAGAGAGGGAAAGAGAGAGGGTAAGAGGGAGAGAGAAAGAGAGAGGGTGAGAGAGGGAGAGAGAGAGAGGGAAGGGAGCAAAAGAGAAAGGGGAAAGAGATAGAAGTGAGGAAAGGAAATTGAAACAGAAAGAGAAAATTTGATTGGGAGATAGAGAAATAGGGATAGAGAAAGAGAAAAGGGGGAAAAAAACTAGAGAGTAAGAGAAATAGAGATCCCGAGATTCACAGAGAGAAAACAGAAATCTCAATCCAGGGGCTCAGACTGGAAACGTCGCCCCAGCTCAGCATTCCACGCGGTAACAAATGGGAATCTGTTCAACCTCCGCCGCCTCCAGGCTAGATCCAAGGTTGTCCTATCCTCTGTCATCAAACTATAGTACGCAGATGACGCTTGCGTCTGCGCACACTCGGAGGCCAAACTCCAAGCCATCATCAACACCTTCACCAAGGCGTATGAAAGCATACGCCTTACATTAAACATCCATAAGACAAAGGTCCTCTACCAACCTGACCCTGTCACACAGCACTGCCCCCCCAGTTATCAAAATCCACGGTGAGGCTTTGGACAATGTGGACCATTTTCCATACCTCGGGTGCCTACTTTCAGCAAGGGCAGGCTCGACGACGAGGTCCAACACCACCTCCAGTGTGCCAGCGCAGCCTTCGGTCGCCTGAGGAAGAGAGTGTTTGAAGACCAGGACCTCAAAATCTGGCACCAAGCTTATGGTCTACAGGGCTGTAGTAATAGTCGCCCTCCTATATGGCTCAGAGATGTGGACTATACACAGCAGACACCTTAAAGCACTGGAGAAGTACCACCAACACTGCCTCCACAAGATCCTGAAAATCCATTGGGAGGACAGACGCGCCAATGTCAGTGTTCTCGTCCAGGCCAGCATCCTCAGCATCGAAGCACTGACCACGGTCGATCAGCTCCGCTGGGTGGGCCACATTGTCCGCATGCCCGACACGAGACTCCCAAAGAAAGCGCTCTTCTCGGAGCCTCGACACAGCAAGTGATCCCCAGGTGGGCAGAGGAATTGCTTCAAGGACACCCTCAAAGCCTCCTTGATAAAGTGCAACAACCCTACCGCCACCTGGGAATCCCTGGTCCAAGACTGCCCAAAGTGGAGGAAGAGCATCAGGGAGGGCGTAGAGCACCTCGAGTCTCGTCGCCGAGAGCAACCAGAAACCAAGCTGACAGCGGAAGGAGCGTGCATCAACCCAGGCTCCCCACCCACCCTTTCCTTCAACCACCATCTGCCCCACCTGTGACAGAGACTGTAGGTCCCGCGTTGGACTCATCAGTCACCTGAGAACTCACTGTTAGAGTGGAAGCAAGTTATCCTCGACTCCGAGGGACTGTCTATGATGATGATGATGATGCTCACCTCACGTTAGACAGCAGCCCAGGTATAAGTGAGAAAAATAAAGATTGAATACATAATCAATATGGCTACAAACTATCAAAACAATAAAAAGTGCAGAAAAGTAATATATAAACATCATTTACCACTCTTGTGCATTTCCTTATAATCCCTTTTATGCGAACCTAACCTGCGACTTCGCTTCAGTGTCTTCCCTGTGGCTTGCTCCTGGGTCTGGGAAGGCTGCTGTCTTCCCTGTGTGGAAGTTGCAGATGTCCTTCTAGGACGCCCTCAAGCAGCTTTGGGCCTGAAGGGTCAGCTGTAGACTTGTCAACACCCTCCTGGGAGGGTTCAGTCTGCCTTGGCTCGGGCGAGGCCATGCGTGGGAGCACTGGCGGACTGACAGGTCTGGGGCCAGGAATGCTGCGAGCCGGAGGGAAACCATCATCCGTATCCTGGCCCGGGGAGCCTGAATAACTCACCAGGAGTGGCACAATACCACCACCACCAATCTGAGGGAGCTCAGGTCGGTGCTGTGGCACCACACCGGAAAGTCCCCCATGGCCCGTGCTGGACCCAGCCGCAAAAGCAACACTGAGGTCTCGAGGGGGCATCCAGCTGAGAATGCATGCGAGCAGCAACAGTCTGAAAGCCACCAGATATGACAGCACTTAGATGCTCCATCGACTCTTGCAGAACCGCGGCCATCCTCTCCAAAGCAGCATCGATACGCTCGTTCCCTCGCGCCTGTGCTGCAATGGCAGCTGCCACATCATCCTAATGATGAATTTCCCGTGGGAATAACGCCCCAATTAAGACTGCAAATTTCAGCTTTGCAGGGCTAATAAGACTGGATCACTTTTTTGTGGTCAAAAAGCTGAATTTGGATCCAATGGCAAACCTTGCGGCGCTAATCGGGGAAAAAAGACCTTAACACCACCAGCTTTCTGGCTGCACTGAATTTCGGCTCCAAAGTCAGAGAATATTGGCTCTCTCTCAGCTGTGTCTGCTGGTTTCAAGTTGTCTTTCTCGACTGGGTCCACCACATGCCACGAGGGACCTTCTGGTGTGGCGCCACAGCACCAACCTGAGCTCCCTCAGATTGGTGGTGGTGGTATTGTGCCACTCCTGGTGAGTTATTCAGGCTCCCCGGGCCAGGATACGGATGATGCGTTCCCTCCGGCTCGCAGTATTCCTGGCCCCAGACCTGTCACTCCTCCAGTGCCTCCACGCATGGCCTCGCCCGAGCCATGTTTCAGTCTCTCTTTTACTCTTTCCTTAACTCGACTTTTTGCTTCTATTTCAGTCATCTTCTGTTTCTCGCTACTTTTTTGCATTTTTTTCTTTTTGCAAAACTGCTGGAACTCTGGAGTGTGACTTGAACCTACAACCTTCTGACTCAGAGGCAAGAGTGCTATCCACTGAGCCACAATGATGGTGTCCAATGTAATAAATGATGCAGGGATATTACAATCCTTTGCAATGTAAAGACTGGAGGATTACATCATCCAGTAAGTGTATTTCAGAAATATTTTTAACCATAACCGTTATTAATTATATCTCATATTTTTTACAAAAAGAAGCAGTCAAGGGTGAGAAAAGGCTATTTGACACATCAAAGCTTGCAACACTCATAACCAAACTCTTTCATTATAGGGTTATCCAGTTGCATTTTCATGTTCCTAATGTTTTGTCTTTATTACCTTGTCTGTCAGGTTATTCCAAATATTCATTACCTTTTGAGTAAAGCAATTCTTTTCAAATTATTTATGTTATTATCTATAATATAGTAAACATTTTATTTTTGCACACACTTCCTGTCCTTTGTAAATATCTATGTTTACCATTATAATGGAAACTGTGTAGGTAAATTTGTTATGATATAATCCTGCCAATTGGGGTGCGTCATCAACTTAATTTTAATCTTCCAGTTCCTCAGCCTGCACTGCAGAGAGAATCCAACCAACTCTACTTCTGTTTTCCAAATTCCAGTATGTTTTACTATGTATCTATGAGTAATCATACAAGAACAAATGTAAAACAAAATAAGGACAGAATGTAGGATGTTAAAATGGTAACTGAATTACTTCTGCATGTATTGGACCATTTATCCCCTCCCCTCTAAAACTATTTCAACTGAAGACTACACTTGGTTTTGATTCCCTATGTGCAACAGATAGAATTACATAGAATTTACAGCACAGAAACAGGCCATTCAGGCCAACTGGTCCATGTTTATGCTCTTCCCAGCTCTGCGAGTGCGGGTTTGGAGGCAGACCCACTGTCAAAATGGCCGATTGACAGCGGGGCAGAAGTCCGCTCTGAAGATGACAGTTTCTCAACTGTCAGTTCTGCCTGTGTATCGCAGACCTGACAACAAGTGGCGGGTCAGTTAATTAAAGCACTTAACAGGTAGGTAAATGCTATTTAAGAGGATTAAAAGTAGGCACACAATATTACCAACCTATTGATGAGTTTGCCATCCCTCAAGGAACACGGCAGGTAAGGGGAGTCGGGTCCTCCATGACTCTCCATTACTTTGGCTAGTTGATAGCTACAAATGTCATATAAAAGCTGCCATTTCACAGTTGTTCACTTTCGAATGTCAGAAGCTGATAGAAACATAGAAACATAGAAAATAGGTGCAGGAATAGGCTATTCGGCCCTTTGAGCCTGCACCACCATTCAATAAAATCATGGCTGATCATTCACCTCAGTACCCCTTTCCTGTTTTCTCTCCATACCCCTTGATCCCTTTAGCCATCAGGGCCATATCTAACTCCCTCTTGAATATATCAAACGAACTGGCATCAACAACTCTCTGCGGTATAGAATTCCAGAGGTTAACAACTCACTGAGTGAAGAAGTTTCTCCTCATCTCAGTCCTAAATGGCTTACCCCTTATCCTTAGGCTGTGATCTCTGGTTCTGGACTTCCCCAACATCAGGAACATTCTTCCTGCATCTAACCTGTCCAGTCGCGTCAGAATTTTATATGTTTCTATGAGATCCTCCCTCATTCTTCTAAACTCCAGTAAATACAGGCCCAGTCGATCCAGTCTCTCCTCATACGTCAGTTCCGCATCCCGGGAATCATCTGGTGAACCTTCACTGCACTCCCTCAATAGCAAGTACGTCCTTCCTCAGATTAGGAGACCAAAACTAAACACAATATTCCAGGTGAGGCCTCACCAAGGCCCTGTACAACTGCATTAAGACCTCCCTGCTCCTATACTCAAATCGCCTAGCTATGAAGGCCAACCTACCATTTGCCTTCTTCACCGCCTGCTGTACCTGCATGCCAATTTTCAATGACTGATGTACCATGACACCCAAGTCTCGTTGCACCTCCCCTTTTCCTAATCTGCCATCATTCAGATAATATTCTGTCTTCATATTTTTGCCACCAAAGTGGATAACCTCACATTTATCCACATTATACTGCATCTGCCATGCACCTTCAGGATTTGGAATAAACTTTTGAGCTGTCTCCAGTTTGGAATTGCTTGAGTTTGGAAGCATAGCGGCAATAGCACAAGGCTTACGAAGTATCGAAGTGCCTAGAAGCTAAGCATGGTAAACTGCCTTTAAAAAGTTTGTAATGCACAATATTTCTGGATCATTTAATGCTGTACTTGTACATTGTTTTTGAAACATATACTATAGTCAGATCCTCCCTCAAATCCTGAGCTGACTTGCCGCAGAATTTAAATTGGGACATGGCCGAAATTTGCTTTAAGGTGCTGCTGTGGAGTGGCTCAGTGGGTAGCATCCTCGAGTCAGAAGATTGTGGTTCAAGTCCCACTCCAAAGGCTTGAGCACAAAAAATCTAGTCTGACACTTAGTGCAGTGCTGAGAGAGTGCTGCACCGTGGAGGTGCTGTTAAACCAAGATGAGATGTTAAACCGAGGCCCCGGCTGCTCTCTCAAGTGGACATAACAGATCCTGTGGCACTATTTCGAAGAAGAGCAGGGGAGTTATCCCCGGTGTCCTGGACAATATTTATCCCTCAATCAACATAACAAAAAAACAGATTATCTGGTCATTATCTCATTGCTGTTTGTGGGAGCTTGCTTGTGCGCAAATTGACTGTCGTGTTTCCCACATTACAATAGTGACTACATTCCAAAAGTACTTCATTGGCTGTAAAGATGTCAGGTTGTCATGAAAGGCACTATATAAATGCAAGTCTTTCTTTTTACTGGCAAAGGATCATACATACACAAATAGCTTCACCAATAAGCACGTGTGTTTTCAAAAAAAATTGAAGCTTGTCATTGAAAAAACATTCATATTTATCTTCATTAAAATAAAATTATTATGCTTAGTATGCCCAGCCCAACAGCCAGCAATAATTGCACCATTTCCCCCCCATTTCTTTCCTGCTTTTTTTCTCCCATCTCCCTTAACTGCCTCCCAGCACAGCTCTGTTGGCAGTTATCTGGTACCTCACCCAAATGGCCAGATTTCATGTGTGAGCTTAGAGTGGTGGCAAGCTATTTGACCATGGGGCACCATATCTAAATCAATCCTGTCTTCACCCAAAATAAAAACCAAAAATAACGGAAATATTCAGCAGGTCAGGCAGCATCTGTGGAGAGAGAAACAGAGTTAATGTTTCAGGTCTTCCATCAGAACTGGCAAAAGTTAGAGATGTGACAGGTTAGCAAGTGCAGAGACAGGGAAAGGGAGGGAGGAAAGAAAGAACAAAAGGGAAGGTCTGTGATAGGGTGGAAGACACGAGAGATTAAACGACAAAAGGGATGATGCTAGAAGGAAAAGGGGGTTGTAATGGGACAAGTAAAGAAACAAAAGATGGGTCTCGAGGAGGTGTAAATGGCGACAGCAAATCGTTGGAAAAACGGAGGCTGTGGTTATGGTCTGAAATTTCTGAACTAAATGTTGAGCTGTAAAGTATAAATTGTTGAACTCAATGAAGGCTGTAAAGTACCTATTGAAAGATGAGGTGCTGTTCCTCGAGTTTCCATTAAGCTTCATTGGAACAGTATAGGAGGGCGAGGTCAGGGAGGTCAGAGTGGGAATGGGGCAGAGAATTGAAAGGATAGGTGATCAGAAGCTCGCGGTCCTATTTCCTGCACTTCTGCTCTCATCCATTCCCCTCCCTCCCAGAAACAAGGGTTCCCCTTGTCCTCACCATCCTCCACATTCAACAGATCATCCTCCACCCTTTCCACCATCTTTAGTGTGATGCAACCAGCAAACACATTTTCCCATCCCTTCCTCTTTCAGAATTGCAAAGGGTCCACTCCTCAATCACCCTCAACAACCACTCCGTTTCCCACGGCACCTTCCCATGTAAACGCAGGAGATGCAACACCTGCCCTTTTACCTCCTCCCTTCCCAGCATCCAGGGCCTGAAATACTCCTTCCAGGTGAAACAGTGATTTACTTGTACTTCTTTCAATTTAGTATAATGTATTTGCTGCTCACGATGTGGTCTCCTCTACATTGGGGAGACGAAACGCAGATTGGGTGACCGCTTTGCGGAGCACCTCCGTTCAATCTGCAAGCGTGACCCGGCGCTTCCGGTCGCCTGTCACTTTAATTTTCTGCTCCACTCCCATTCTGATCGCTCCGTCCTCGGCCTCTTACACTGTTCCAATGAAGCACAACGCAAGCTCGAGGAACGGCACTTCATCTTTCAATTAGACACTTTACAGCCTTCTGGACTCAACATCGAGTTTAATAATTTCGGATCATAACCTCTACTCCCATTTTTTCAATAATGATCTTGCTGTTGCCATTTACACCTCATCTAGACCCATCTTTTGTTTCTTTAATTGTCACGTTACCATCCTCCTTTATCTTCCTTCTTTTTGTGATTTAATCTCTCCTGCCTTTCACCCTATCACAGACCTTCCCTTTTGTTCTTTCCTCTCCTCCCCTTTTCCCTGTCTCTATACTTGCTTAAAATCTGTGACATCTGTAACTTTTTCCAGTTCTGACGAAAGGTCATCAACCTGAAATGTTAACTCTGTTTCTCTCTCCACGGATGCTGCCTGACCTGCTGAGGATTTCCAGCATTTTCTGTTTCTATTTCAGATTTCCAGCAACTGCAGTATTTTGCTTTTGTATTACTGACTTCACCCAATATTGACACATGTGTCACTGTAACCCTCAATGACTGTCCCCTCTGTGGCCCATGGGCATTGAAATCAACTTCCCTGCCTGAGCTCAGCTAACTCAGCACAGGTAGGGAATCAAACCCAAAACTTTCTAATCCATATCAGCTCAGTTACACCTCCTTTAACAACTAGAACTTCTTTATATTTAGTACCCTACAATGAGTTTTGTATATTATCCTGTATCGTCAATGACAACATGTTGACATTGCTTCCTAGTTCTCCCTGTGTTCAATCCGGTACTGAAGGGAGTTACTGAACAACAGCCGGGTGTGACATACCCCCTTCATTACAGGGAGCAGCGTGCGGCGGTCCGGCCCAGAAATCAGCGCGGTCCCGGCCTGCAATACCATCAGCAGGCCGGGGCCATTGGAGGGAGCAGCGTGCGGCGGTCCGGCCTGGAAATCAGCACGGTCCCGGCCTGCAAGACCATCAGCTGGCCGGGGCCATTACAGGGAGCAGCGTGCGGCGGACCGGTCTGGAAATCGGCGTGGTCCCGGCCTGCAAGACTATCAGCCGGCCGGGGCCATTACAGGGAGCAGCGTGCAACGGCATGCCATTTCAGGGAGCAGCGCATGCTGCTGCAGGAGGGCGACGGTTGCGAAGCCAGGTCGCTGATTGTAGTGTAGGTAGGCATAGCAGATGGGGCGAAGGATTGGGAAGAATTTGTAGAGGGAAGTGACCGGGGCCCAGGAGAGGCGTGAGTTTGGGGCTCAGAAGAAGCGAGGGCCCTGGGGCAGCACGGGCCAGCCCACACTGCGATATGTGTATGCACTAGGTCCATGCAGCAGAGTTGGTCTCCAGTCGTCTTGGTTAATTCTTGCCACTGGACCAAGACCTAGCTCTGTCAAGCCCGTGTCGTGGCCGTTGTGCAACGACCAGCACACGTTAAAAAAATCCACGCACAGGCATCTTCCGCCCTTCAAGATGTAGTTTGGGATCTGGAATATTACGTCCTTCATTGAAACACTTGTGAACTCATCCCTTTTTGGCGTGGAAGCAAGTCATCCTCGCTTCGAGGGACTGCCTATGATGATGGTCATCTCTAGTTATCATAGCTGACAGCAGGAGATCACATTCACTGCAACCTAAGATTGAACCTTAGCAGTGCAGCTTGTATAACACAGCAACAACAACTTGTATTTATATAGCACCTTTAACATGGTAAAATGTCCCAAGGCGCTTCACAGGAATATTATGAGACAAAACATAAGGAGGAATTAGGACAGATGACCAAAAGCTTGGCCAAAGAAGTAGGCCTTAAAGAGCATCTTAAAGGAGGTAGAGAGGCAGAGACGTCTAAGGAGGAAATCCAGAGCTTAGGGCCTAGGCAACAGAAGGCACGGCCATTAATGGTTGAGCGATTATAATCAGGGATGCTCAAGAGGGCAGAATTAGAGGAACGCAGATATCTCAGGGAGTTGTGGGACTGGAGGAGATTACAGAGATAGGGAGGGACGAGGCCATGGAGGGTTTTGAAAACAGGAATGAAAATTTTGAAATTGAGGCGTTGCTTAACGTTGCCAATGTAGGTCAGCGAGCACAGGGGTGATGGTTGAACGAGACTTGGTGCGAGTTAGTACACAGGCAGCCGAAGTTTACGTAGGATAGAATGTGGGAGGCCATCCAGGAGTGCGTTGGAATAGTCAAGTCTGGTGGTAACAAAGGCATGGACAAGGGTTTCAGCAGCAGAAGAGCTGAGGCAGGGGCAGAGTCGGGCCATGTTACAGAGGTGCAAATAAGCTAATCAATCTGATGCATTACTTACACCTGATTTCCCCTTTACGCTGAATAATCGTGATCAGAAACGACACTTTTACTATTTAAAATTTTACGGAATTTTTATTCTCCTTTCTCTTCGCCAGTTTTCACCCTTCTCTCCTGAAGGAATTGAATCAGGTGACACGTGATCCAACAGTGAGGGGATTAAGCTGAGCCCAATCTTATCCTCACCCGACATCAAAACACACACATACCAGCAGGAGTCTCTGGAAAGTGATCAGGAGCTGAAAACATGGATGATTTCCCTCTTTCTAGTCCAGGTTGCTGAGACCATCTGCAGTTTCCCAGTTGCTACTCCAGCTGACATAGCACAACCCAGGGGTCGCAGCTATAACTTTATGGCTTGTGCGGTTTAATGTGACACAAGGGAATTTCTATACCAACTCTGACAATCAGCAAGCCTTTAAGAATTTCCATTTTCAATGAGAATTGATTGGTTACTTTTGAACAGTAGGCCAAAGAAAAACATTATTATTTTTCTGACAATTAATAACATTGTTTAAACATAGTCTTTCTGAAATTCACACTTTTATTTCAACAATTAAATTTATATCAATAGTTGTCAATTGAACTTGGGAAATGTTACAATTACTGGAACTGTAATTGTGTTTCAGCCTTTATCTGTGTATTCACTGCATT
Organism: Pristiophorus japonicus; assembly: GCF_044704955.1. NCBI lineage: Eukaryota > Metazoa > Chordata > Chondrichthyes > Pristiophoridae > Pristiophorus > Pristiophorus japonicus. Next base: position 88,338,705 of record NC_091978.1, on the reverse strand, counting down.
GCACATCACAGTGACGTGTCACAGAAAGATTATTGAATTTATATCAATAGTTGTCGATTGAACTTGGGAAATGTTACAATTACTGGAACTGTAATTGCGCTTCAGCCTTTATCTGTGGACTCACTGCACTGTACATCACAGTGACGTGTCACAGAAAGATTAATGAATTACAGTAGTGTCAAATTCAGTATTTTGTTTGTTGTCCCTTACTAAATGGACTGACGAGGCTAAAGGTGACAAACCTTTGTCCATCTGTCCACACCGGAAGGAACCTGTGTCACAGAGGTGAAAGGGCACTATTCAAATTAGTGTATGTATATAGAAACATAGAAACATAGAGAATAGGTGCCGGAGTAGGCCATTCGGCCCTTTGAGCCGAACCTCCATTCAATATGATCATGGCTGATCATGCAACTTCAGTGCCCATTCCTGCATTCTCTCCATAGCCCTTGATCCCTTAAGCCATAAGGGCCACATCTAACTCCCTCTTGACTATATTTATCGAACTGGTTTCAACAACTTTCTGTGAAAGAGAATTCCACAGGTTCACAACTCTCTGAGTGAAGAAGTTTCTCCTCATCTCAGTCCTAAATGGCTTACCCCTTATCCTTAGACTGTGACCCCTGGTTCTGGAATTCCCCAACATCGGGAACATTCTTCCTGCAACTAACCTATCCAATCCCGTCAGAATTTTATATGTTTCTATGAGATCCCCTCTCATTCTTCTAAATTCCAGTGAATATAAGTCTAGTCGATCCAGTCTTTCTTCATATGTCAGTCCTGCCATCCCGGGAATCAGTCTGGTGAACCTTCGCTGCACTCCCTCAATAGCAAGATTAGGAGACCAAAACTGTCACAATATTCAAGGTGTGGCCTACCAAGGCCTTGTACAACTGCAGCAAGACCTCCCTGCTCCAATATTCAAGTCGTCTCGTTATGAAGATCAACATGCCATTTGCCTTCTTCACCGCCTGCTGTACCTGCATGCCAACTTTCAATGACTGATGTACCAAGACACCCAGGTCTCGTTGCACTTCCCCTTTGTCTAATCCGTCACCATTCAGATAATATTCTGCCTCCCTGTTTTTGCCACCAAAGTAGATAACTTCACATTATCCACATTATACTGCATCTGCCATGCATTTGCCCACAAACCTAACCTGTCCAAGTCACCCTGCAGCCTCTTAGCATCCTCCTCACAGCTCACACTGCCACCCAGCTTAGTGACATCTGCAAACTTGGAGATATTACATTCAATTCCTTCATCTAAATCATTAATGTATATTGTAAATAGCTGGGGTCCCAGCACTGAGCCGTGCGGCACTCCACTAGTCACTGCCTGCCATTCTGAAAAGGACCCGTTTATTCCTATTCTTTGCTTCCTGTCTGTCAACCAGTTCTCTATCCACGTCAATAGATTACCCTCAATACCATGTGCTTTAATTTTGCACACTAATCTCTTGTGTGGGACCTTGTCAAAAGCCTTTTGAAAGTCCAAATACACCACATCCACTGGTTCTCCCTTGTCCACTCTACTAGTTATATCCTCAAAAGATTCTAGAAGATTTGTCAAGCATGATTTCGCTTTCATAAATCTATGCTGACTTGGACTGATCCTGTCACTGCTTTCCAAATGCGCTGCTATTACGTCTTTAATAATTGATTCCAACATTTTCCCCACTACCGATATCAAGCTCACCGATCTATAATTCCCTGTTTTCTCTCTCCCTCCTTTTTTTAAAAAGTGGGGTTACATTAGCTACCCTCCAATCCATAGGAACTGATCCAGAGTCTATAGAATGTTGGAAAATGACCACCAATGCATCCACTATTTCTAGGGCCACTTCCTTAAGTACTCTGGGATGCAGACTACCAGGCCCTGGGAATTTATTGGCCTTCAATCCCATCAATTTCCTTAACACAATTTCCTGACTAATAAGGTTTTCCTTCAGTCCCTACTTCTCGCTAGACCTTCAATCTCCTAGTGCGGAAGGTTATTTGTGTCTTCCTTAGTAAAGACAGAACCAAAGTCTTTTCTCAATTGGTCTGCCATTTCTTTGTTCCCCATTATAAATTCACCTGATTCTGACTGCAAGGGACCTACATTTGTCTTCACGAATCGTTTTCTCTTCACATATCTATAGAAGCTTTTATGTTCCCTGCAAGCTTACTCTCATACTCTATTTTCCCCCTCCTAATTAAACCCTTTATCCTCCTCTGCTGAATTTAAAATTTCTCCCAGTTCTCAGGTTTGCTGCTTATTCTGGCCAATTTATATGCCTATTCCTTGGATTTAATACTATCCCTAATTTCCCTTGTTAGCCACGGTTGAGCCACCTTCCCTGTTTCATTTTTACGTCTGACAGGGATGTACAATTGTTGAAGTTCATCCTTGTGATCTTTTAATATCTGCCATTGCCTATCTACCGTGAACCTTTCATAGCAACATAAAAACATAGAAAATAGGTGCAGGAGTAGGCCATTCGGCCCTTTGAGCCTGCACCACCATTCAATTAGATCATGGCTGATCATTCCCTCAGTACCCCTTTCCTGCTTTCTCTCCATACCCCTTGATCCCTTTAGCCGTAAGAGCCATATCTAACTTCTTCTTGAATATATCCAATGAACTGGCATCAACAACTCTCTGCGTTAGGGAATTCCACTGGTTAACAACTCTCTGAGTGAAGAAGTTTCTCCTCATTCCAGTCCTAAATGGCTTACCCCTTATCCTTAGACTCTGTCCCCTGGTTCTGGACTTCCCCAACATTGGGAACATTCTTCCTGCATCTAACCTGTCCAGTCCCGTCAGAATTTGATATGTTTCTATGAGATCCCCTTTCATCCTTCTAAACTCCAGTGAATACAGGCCCAGTTGATCCAGTCTCTCCTCATATGTCAGTCCTGCCATCCCGGGAATCAATCTGGTGAACCTTCGCTGCACTCCCTCAATAGCAAGAACGTCCTTCTTCAGATTAGGAGACCAAAACTGAACACAATATTCCAGGTGAGGTCTCACAAAAGTCTTGTACAACTGCAGTAAGACCTCCCTGCTCCTATACTCAAATCCCCTAGCGATGAAGGCCAACGTACTATTTTTCCCCTCCTAATTAAACCCGTTGTCCTCCTCTGCTGTATTACAAAATTCTCCCAGTCCTTAGGTTTGCTGCTTTTTCTGACCAATTTACATGACTCTTCCATGGATTTAACACTATCCTTAATTTCCCTTGTTAGCCACGATTGAGCCACCTTCCCCGTTTTATTTTTACTCCAGACAGGGATGTACAATTGTTGAAGTTCATCCTTGTGATCTTTAAATGTTTGCCATTGCCTATCCACCGTCAACCCTTTAAGTATCACTTGCCAGTCTATTCTAGCCAATTCATGTCTCATACCATCGAAGTTCCTTTCCTTAAGTTCAGGACCCTAGTCTCTGAATTAACTGTTTCACTCTCCTTCTTAATAAAGAATTCTACCATATTATGGTCACTCTTCCCCAAGGGGCCTCGCACAACAAGATTGTTAATTAGTCCTTTCTCATTACACATCACCCAGTCTAGGATGGCCGGCTCTCTAGTTGGTTCCTCGACATATTGGTCCAGAAAACCATCCCTAATACACTCCAGGAAATCTTCCTCCACTGCATTGCTACCAGTTTGGTTAGCCCAATCTATATATGTAGATTAAAGTCGCCCATGATAACTGCTGTACCTTTATTGCACGCATCCCTAATTTCTTGTTTGATGCTGTCCCCAACCTCACTACTACTGTTTTGTAGTCTGTACACAACTCCCATTAGCGTTTTCTGCCCTTTGGTATTCCGTAGCTTCACCCATACAGATTCCACATCATCCAAGCGAATGTCCTTCCTTACTATTGCATTAATTTCCTCTTTAATCAGCAACGCCACTCCACCTCCTTTTCCTTTCTGTCTATCCTTCCTAAATGTTGAATACCCCTGGATGTTGAGTTCCCAGCCTTGGTCACCCAAGAGGCATGTCTCCGTGATGCCAATTACATCATATCCGTTAACTGCTATCTGCGCAGTTAATTCGTCCACCTTATTCCGAATACTCCTCGCATTGAGGCACAGAGCCTTCAGGCTTGTCTTTTTAACACCTTTTGCCCCTTTAGTATTTTGCTGTAATGTGGCCCTTCTTGCTTTTTGCCTTGGGTTTCTCTGCCCTCCACTTTTACTTTTCTTCTTTCTATCTTTTGCTTCTGCCCCCATTCTACTTCAAGTATCATTCGCCAGTCTATCCTAGCCAATTCACATCTCATACCATCGAAGTTACCTTTCTTTAAGTTCAGGATCTTAGTCTCTGAATTAACTGTGTCGCTCTCCACCTTAATGAAGAATTCTACCATATTATGGTCACTCTTCCCCGAGGGGCCTCGGACAACAAGATTGCAAATGAATCCTCTCTCATTACACAAGACCCAGTCTAAGATGGCCTGCTCTCTAGTTGGTTCCTCGACATATTGGTCTAGTAAACCATCCTTGAAACACTTCAGGAAATCCTCCTCCACCGTGTTGCTACCAGTTTGGTTAGCCCAATCTATATGTAGATTAAAGTCACCCATGATAACTGCTGTATCTTTATTGCACGCATCCCTAATTTCCTGTTTGATGCCATCCCCAACCTCACTACCACTGTTTGATGGTCTATACACAACTCCCTCTAGCATTTTCTGCCCTTTAGTGTTCCGCAGCTCTACCCATACAGATTCAACATCATCCAAGCTAATGTCCTTCTTACTATTGCGTTAATTGCCTCTTTAACCAACAACGCTATCCCACCTCCTTTTCCTTTCTGTCTATCCTTCCTGAATATTGAATACCCCTGGATGTTGAGTTCCCTGCCTTGGTCACCCGAGAGCCATGTCTCCATAATCCCAATTATATCATATCCGTTAACAGCTATCTGAGCAGTTAATGCATCCACCTTATTATGAATGTTCCTCGCATTGAAACACAGAGGCTTCAGGCTTGATTTTTTTAACACACTTTGTCCTTTTAGAATTATGTTGTAATGTGGCCCTCTTTGATTTTTGCCTTTGATTTATCTGTCCTCCACCTTTCCTTATCTCTTTTCTACCTTTTGCTTCTGCCCCCATTTTACTTCCCTCTGTCTACCGACATAGATTCCCATCCCCTTGCCAAATTAGTTTAAACCCTCCCCACAGCACTAGCAAACACTCCCCCTAGGACATTGGTTCCGGTCCTGCCCAGGTGCAGACCATCCGGTTTGTACTTGTCCTACCTCCCCAGAACCGGTTCCAATGTCCCAGGAATTTGAATCCCTTCCTCCTGCACCATTCCTCAAACCACGTATTCATCTTAACTATCCTGCTATTTCTATGCTGACTAGCACGTGGCACTGGTAGCAATCCTGAGATTACTACCTTTGAGGTCCAACTTTTTAATTTAACTCCTAGCTCCCTAAATTCAGCTTGTAGGACCTCATCCCATTTTTTACCTATCTCGTTGGTACCTATATGTACCACAACAACTGGCTGTTCACTCTCCAAAATGTCCTGTAGCTGCTCCGAGACATCCTTGACCCTTGCACCAGGGAGGCAACATACCATCCTGGAGTCTTGATTGCGGCCGCAGAAATGCCTATCTATTCCCCTTACAATAGAATCCCCTACCACTATAGCTCTCCCTCTTTTTACTGCCCTCCTGTGCAGCGGAGCCACCCTGGTGCCATGAACTTGGCTGCTGCTGCCTTCTCCTAATGAGTCATCTCCCCCAATAGTACCCAAAATGGTGTATCTGTTTTGGAGGGAGATGACTGCAGGGAACCCCTGCACTACCTTCCTTCCACTGCTCTGCCTGATGGTCACCCATTCCCTATCTGCCTGAGTAACCTTTACCTGCGGTGTGACCAACTCACTAAACATGCTATTCACGACATCCTGAGCATCACGGATGCTCCAGAGTGAATCCATGTGCAGCTCTAGTGCCGCAATGCAGTCTGTCAGGAGCTGCATTTGGATACACTTCCTGCACACATAGTAGTCAGGTACACTGGACGTGTCCCTGACTAGAAACACAGAAACATAGAAACATAGAAAATAGGTGCAGGAGTAGTCCATTCGTCCCTTCGAGGCTGCACCACCATTCAATAAGATCATGGCTAATTATTCACATCAGTACCCCTTTCCTGCTTTCTCTCCATACCCCATGATCCCTTTAGCCATAAGGGTCTTATTTAACTCCCTCTTGAATATATCCAATGAACTGGCATCAACAACTCTCTGTGGCAGGGAATTCCACAGGTTAGCAACTCTCTGAGTGAAGAAGTTTCTCCTCATCTCAGTCCTAAATGGCCTACCCTTTATCGTTAGACTGTGTCCCTTGGTTCTGGACTTCCCCAACATCGGGAACATTTTTCCTGCATCCAACCTGTCCAATCACGTCAGAATCTTATATGTTTCTATGAGATCCCCTCTCATCCTTCTAAATTCCAGTGAGTATAAGCCTAGCTGATCCAGTCTTTCTTCATATGTCAGTCCTGCCATCCCGGGAATCAGTCTGGTGAACCTTCACTGCACTCCCTCAATAGCAAGAACATCCTTCCTCAGATCAAGAGACGAAAACTGAACACAATATTCCAGGTGAGGTCTCACCAAAGCCCTGTACAACTGCAGTAAGACCTCCCTGCTCCTATACTCAAATCCCCTAGCTATGAAGGCCAACATACCATTTGCCTTCTTCACCGCCTGCTGTACCTGCATGGCAACTTTCAATGACTGATGTACGATGACACCCAGGTCTCGTTGCACCTCCCCTTTTCCTAATCTGCCACCATTCAGATAATATTCTGCCTTTGTGTTTTTGACCCCAAAGTGGATAACCTCACATTTATCCACATTATACTGCATCTGCCATGCATTTGCCCACTCGCCTATCCTGTCCAAGTCGCCCTGCAGCCTCTTAGCATCCTCCTCACAGCTCACACTGCCACCTAGTTTAGTGTCATCTGCAAACTTGGAGATATTACATTCAATTCCTTCATCTAAATCATTAATGTATATTCTAAAGAGCTGGGGTCCCAGCACTGAGCCCTATGGCACTCCACTAGTCACTGCCTGCCATTCTGAAAAGGACCCGTTTATCCCGATTCTCTGCTTCCTGTCTGCCAACCAGTCCTCTATCCACATCAGTACATTACCCCCAGTACCATGTGTTTTGATTTTGCACACCAATCTCTTGTATGGGACCTTGTCAAAAGCCTTTTGAAAGTCCAAATACACCACATCCACTGGTTCTCTCTTAACCATTCTACTAGTTACATCCTCAAAAAATTCCAGAAGATTTGTCAAGCATGATTTCCCTTTCATAAATCCATGCTGACTTGGACCGATCCTGTCACTGCTTTCTAAATGCTCTGCTATTTCATCTTTAATAATTGATTCCAACATTTTCCCCACCACTGATGTCAGGTGAACCGGTCTATAATTATCCGTTTTCTCTCTCCCTCCTTTTTTAAAATGTGGTGTTACATTAGCTACCGTCCAGTCCAGAGGAACTGATCCAGTGTCGATAGATTGTTGGAAAATGATCATCAATGCATCCACTATTTCTAGGGCCACTTCCTTAAGTATTCTGGGATGCAGACTATCAGGCCCTGGAGATTTATTGGGCTTTAATCCCATCAATTTCCCTAACACAATTTCCCGCCTAATAAGGATATCCTTCCATTCCTCCTTCTCACTAGACCCTCGGTCCCTTAGGTTATTTGTGTCTTCCTTAGTGAAGACAGAACCAAAGTATTTCTTTGTTCCCCATTATAATTTCACCTGAATCTGACTGCAAGGGATCTACGTTTGTCTTCACAAATCTTTTTCTCTTCACATATCTATAGAAGCTTTTGCAATCAGTTTTTATGTTCCCAGCAAGCTTCCTCTCATACTCTATTTTCCCCCTCCTTTTTAAACTCTTTGTCCTCCTCTGCTAAATTCTAAATTTCTCCCAGTCCTCAGGTTTGCTGCTTTTTCTGGCCAATTTATATGCCTCTTCCTTGGATTTAACACTATCCTTAATTTCCCTTGTTAGCCACGGTTGAACCACCTTCCCATTTTTACTCCAGACAGGGATGTACAATTGTTGAAGTTCATCCCTGTGATCTTTAAATGTTTGCCATTGCCTATCCACCGTCAACCCTTGAAGTATCACTCGCCAGTCTATTCCAGCCAATTCACGCCTCATACCATCGAAGTTACCTTTCCTTAAGTTCAGGACCCTAGTCTCTGAATTAACTGTGTCACTCTCCATCTTCATAAAGAATTCTACCATATTATGACCACTCTTCCCCAAGGGGCCTCGCACAACAAGGTTGCTAATTGATAGGGAGGATGAAAGTCCAGGGCCTGCGTGTATGGTTGACAGATGTGTTTTCTGAAATTATTAATAGATTGTTTTTGCATGATATTTGAAGGACTCTTCTATAACATCCTTTCTTCTATGCTGTGCTACACAGTTCTCTCTCAATTGAACTTTAATTCTGTAAGCTTTCAACAGCAATAACAACTTGTATTTATATAGCGTCTTTAATGTAGTGAAACGTCCCAAGGCGCTTCACAGGGGTATTATGAGATAAAACAATTTGACACTGAGCCGCATAAGGAGAACTTAGCACAGTTGACCAAAAGCTTGATCAAAGAGGTCATTTTTTAGGAACGCCTTGAAGAAGGAAAGAGAGGTAGAGAGGCGGAAAGGTTTAGGCAGGGAATTCCAGAGCTTGGATCCTCGGCAACAGAAGGCACGGCCATCAATGGTTGAGCGATTATAATCAGGAATGCTGAAGAGGGCAGAATTAGAGGAGTGCAGATACCTCGGTGGTGGCGGGGGCGGGGGGTTGTGGGGCTGGAGGAGATTACAGAGATAGGGAGGGGTGAGGCCAGGGAGGGATTTGAAAATAAGGATGAGAATGTTGAAATTGAGGCATTGCTTAACCGGAAGCCAATGTAGGTCAGCGAGCACAGGGATGATGTGTGAACGGGACTTGGTGCGAGTTAGGACACGGGCAACTGAGTTTTGATCACATCTAGTTTACGTAGGGTAGAATATGGGAGGCCAGCCAGGAGTGCATTGGAATAGTCATGTCTAGAGGTAACAAAGGCATGAATAAGGGTTTCAGCAGCAGATGAGCTGAGGCAAAGGCAGAGACGGGCGATGTTATGGAGGTGAAATAGGCGGTCTTAGTTATGCTGCGGATATGTGGTTGAAAGCTCATTTCAGGGTCAAGTGTGACACTAAGGTTACAAACAGCCTGGTTCAGCCTCAGACAGAAGTTGGGGAGAGGGATGGAGTCAGTGGCTGGGGAACGGAGATTGTAGCGGGGACCGAAAACAATGGCTTCGGTCTTCCCAATATTCAATTGGTAAATATTTCTGCTCATCCAGAACTGGATGTCGGACAAGCAGTCTGACAATTTAGGGACTGTGGAGGGGTCGAGAGAAGTGGTAGTGAGGTAGAGCTGGGTGTCATAAGCATACATGTGGAAATTGTATTTTTGGATGCCAAGAGGCAACACGTAAATGAGAAATAGGAGGGGACCAAGGATGGATCCTTGGGGGACACCAGAGGTAACAATGCATTGGTGGGAAGAGAAGCCATTGCAGGTTATTCTCTGGCTACGGTTAGATAAGTAAGATTGGAACCAGGCGAGTGCAGTCCCACCCAGCTGGATGACGGTGGAGAGGCGTCGAAGAAGGATAGAGTGGTCAACCGTATCAACAGCTGCAGACAAGTCAAGCAGGCGAGGAGGGGTATTTTGCCTTTGTCACAGTTACAAAGGATGTCATTTGTGACTTTGATGCGAGCTGTTTCGGTACTGTGGCAGGTGCAGAATCTGGATTGGCGGGATTCAAACATGGAATTGCGGGAAAGATGGGCACGGATTTGAGAGGTGACAACACGTTCAAGGACTTTGGAGACAAAAGGTAGGTTAGAGATGGGGTGGTAGTTTGCAAGGATGGAGGGGTCATGGGTTGTTTTTTTGAGTAGGGTGATGATGGCAGACTTGAGGGCGAGGGGGACAGGACCTGAGGGGAGAGACACGTTAACAATGTCAACTAACATGGGAACCTGAAAAGGAAGTTGGATGGTCAGCAGTTTGGTGGGAATACGGTCAAGGGAGCAGGAAGTGGGTCTCATGGACAGGGTGAGCTCGAAAAATTCATGAGGGGAGATCAGAGAGAACCTGGAGAAAAATGTGAGGTCAGAGCTAGGGCAGGGGGAATCCTTAGAGGAAGTTTGGCCCGGTGGGCTAGGGGAAGGAAAGGAAGAGGCAGAAGTGGCCGAACAGATGGTCTCAATCTTAGAGACAAAAAGATGGCCATGAGCTTCTCACACTTAGTGTCGGAGGTGAGGGTGGAGACTTGGGCGAGGGGTTTAAAAAGGAGGTTTGCAGTGGAGAATAGAAGCCAGGGTTTATAGTTATATTCCATGAGCGATTTTGGCTGATGAGAGCTGGATTCGATAGTACTTTATGTGGTCCAGCCAGATCTGGCGGTGAATGGCTAAACCAGTTGTTCACCAAATCCATTCAAGTCTGCATCTCTTGGACTTAAGGGAGCAAAGATCAGGGCTGTACCAGGGGGTTCACCAGACTGATTCCCAGGATGGCAGGACTGACATATGAGGAAAGACTGGATCGACTAGACTTATACTCACTGGAATTTAGAAGAATGAGATGGGATCTCATAGAAACATATCAAATTCTGATGGGACTGGACAGGTTAGATGCAGGAAAAATGTTCCCGATGTTGGGGAAGTCCAGCACCAGGGGTCACAGTCTACAGATAAGGGGTAAGCCATATAGGACCGAGATGAGAAGAAACTTTTTCACCCAGAGAGTTGTGAACCTGCGGAATTCTCTTCCGCAGAAAGTTGTTGAGTCCAGTTCGCTGGACATATTCAAAAGGGAGTTAGATGTGGCCCTTACGGCTAAAGGGATCAGGAAGTATGGAGAGAAGGCAAGGGTAGGGTATTAGGGTGAATGATCAGCCATGATCATATTGAATGGCGGTGCAGGCTCGAAGGACTGAATGGCCTACTCCTGTACCTATTTTCTATGTTTCTATGTTTCTATGAATGGCCAGGGTGAGAGAGAGTAATTGTTTTAACAGGGACTATGACATCAAAGGTGGTAGTGAGGATGTGATTGAGCAGATCGGTAGCTGCAGAAATGTCATGGTGAATGGAGGGGCCAAAGGCTGGACAGTTGGGAGTTCATAAGTGCAGTTGTAAGAGAGTTGGGAGAGAGTTTTTTACAGGGGGACACAGGAGGAGGTATGTTTCTCTTTTCCTTTATGCTTTCCTCCACAATTCACTAACTGAGAAAGTGGCCAGGTGACTCTAATCAGCATCTGTGTTTGTTGTTTCACAGACACTTGCTATTAGGTGTGTGAGAGCAGCCTGAGATTTCTGATCTTGTGATTTGTTGTTGCTCCCTGTGGAAAAGCCTTTGCTCAGCATATTCTGCTGATCAGAATACTCACTGTAGGGTCAATCACAGCCACAAAATCTGTTTCCTGCTATTGCATGGAATAGTGTGTTAGAAGGCCAGCAACTATGTTCCACTCTCTTGTCCAACTGTATTTCTATTATATCCATGGTTCAAACAGTAGGAAGCGTCAGGAGACTGCTAAACTGGTCAGTCTTGGCTTAGCTGGCAACGCCCTCTAGTGGTCATCCCCAGTTAAACATATGGCAGGTAGTAGGTACCCAATAGTATTGACATTACAATGTAAGGAATTTGCAGCTTCACAATTCAGTCACTAATAATAGTCAACTGTTTTTACTTCTTTCTATTAATAATTTATATGGCACAGCAGGAAGAAGATAATGGAAATTAATTAAAATTCTCAATGGTCTAGGTGCAGTTTCCAATAGAAGTAGTTTTGCAATATAATGTGGTTACCTGTGTTCTGAATTTGACCTCTATATACTAGTGAGCGGACTTAGAGTACAACAGAAAACAGTGAAGGTTTCTCAAAAAGCATGAATTCAGCCCACCTGAACAAAATGGTGGCCCCAGTGACCAAGAACAAAATGGCAGTCTCAGCAGCTGATGGTGGCTGCCATATTTCATTGCTACAAAAACTGTTCCTTCAGAGACTGAGAGTGATACAACCTTACAAGGTAACGTTCTGTGCCTTTGGAGACAGTGTTGTAGTATAATTGGGTAATAACTGTTAATTGATTCTGTGGTGGAGGGGTTAATTTAAAGGTATAGTATTATCAAAGTGACTCACGTCAGTTGCTTTCTTCTCTGCTAGTTCCAGCTTTCCTTGTGCTTCTCGCAAGGATTCGGAGTATTTGTCAAGCTCATCTTCGGTCACTTTTTGCTTTTTCTGCAAACTCATTACCTCATCTTCCAGCTAAAGAATCAACAAAGATCATATTAATAGACACAAGGATATATGACAATTCAGCAGAAAATGATTGGGTACAAACCCTAATCTTTCTGTGCCTATTTTACTACTATTTTAAAGTTAACTACTTAAAATAACATTTTCTAAATAGATTTGACATTTTCCTACTATTGTCCTTTTTAATTCAAGCATCAGGTACTTCTAAGTACAACCGAGCTCGATCCTACAGCTGTCAAACACGGTCTCAGTGCTCCTGAGCTAGGAAAAGGAATATCATCCCCAGTTCTCTCCTGCTCTCTAATCCTTGGCTCCTGTTGGAAGGTACATGTGTATGGATGGTGGGTTGAGGACAGGATCGAGCTTGGTTGTAATGCCCCTGTAGTAGGATAACCTGCTGCCACTTTGCCTAGGTTCACACATGAAGGTTAGTCACTTGGGTGATGCATCAGAAAGCTGCTCATGGAACTGTACCCTGCCAAGAGTCATTGCATTCAGGAGAGAAGAGAAAAAGGGAAACATTGGGAAGAAAATATGTCAGTTCTCAGATCTAGGACTAAAGGATTATCTCCCCTTAAAATTAATTACTGGTCATAAACCAAGCTCTTATCAAGAACTGCCAAACAGGGCTGTGAAATGCTCAACACATCTGGCAGAAAGATGGGGGCAGGGGAAGAGAGAATCAGCTAAAACCAGCCCAATGTGGAAAGCACCAGTATAACTTGTCAATAGTCATAGTCACATTTATATGTTTACTAAACCGTGACATTGTTAGTTAGCATGACATGCCACTCATTATCCGGGAAGTTCACAGCTCCAACAGATGCTTTATTCTTCAACTTGCCGGAGACCCTGAGAAATTCTGCCAACAGGTCCCCTTTAATAGTTTCTCTTGGCACGTCTTCTCACCTAAACCTAGACTTTCATTTAGGGGTGAAAAAAGCCCTCCTAAAGTAACCATGTCAAAATAATTCATGTGGTACAAAGGAGCACAGATAACTGGGATGACTCAGAACTGAAAGAAAGACTTGCATTTATATAGCACCTTTCATGACCACCGGACATCCCACAGCACTTTACAGCCAATTAAGTAATTTTTGAATAGTCACTGTAATAATGTAGGACATGCAGCAGCCAATTTGCACACAGCAAACTGCCACAAACAGCAATGTGATAATGACCAGATAATCCATGGATACATATTGGCCCAGACACCAGGGATAACTCCCCTGCTTTTCTTCAAAATCTTTTACATCCACCTGAGAGAGCAGATGGAACCTCAGTTTAACATCTCATCTGAAAGACAGCACCTCTGACAGTGTAGCACACCCTCAGAACTGCAATGGAGTATCAGCCTAGATTTATATGCTCAAGTCTCTGGAGTGGGACATGAACCCACAACCTTCTCGACTCAGAGGCAAGAATGCAACCCACTGAGCCACTGGCTAATACTGAAGACAGCATTTTATTATTAAACAATTTTACATCAGGACAGTGTGAGGTGACGCACACGGAAACAAAATGTATTTGACTGGCCCTGCCTACCAATAACTTCAACCTATCGCAATGTTCATTCTCCACTATTAATATTTTAGACTTAAAGTGAGGCATCTGCAAACATTGATATAAAAGCCAAATACAATTTAGCAAATCAAACGCCTCACATTAATCACTTAACAAAACACTCCTCAGATCTGAAAGCAGTTCTGAGGGTATTCACTGGCACAATTGTGTCTCTCTAAATCTCTTTAAATCGTTCCCCACCTGCTTACACCTGTCCTCGGCCGCCTTCCTATCCACTTCTGCCTGGTCGGCTTTGTCCATGGCATTTTCTTTGTCCAGTTTCAACATTTGCATCTTCTTCTTGAGGGCATCCATGGTCTTTTGTTACTTTTCTGTTGACCTGTAATTTGAAAACAAAAGCACCTTTGGGCGGAGTTGAATAAGGGAGCGACTGAGACGTGCTGCCAGAGCGAAGCTGGACTGAAGACTTCCAGCCGGGGCTCCGCCGGAGAAATAAGGAGCTGCCTTTAGTGTGTGGGGGGGAAAGAGGCTGGATTTCCGGGGGAAAAACACAGAAATCGAATGACTTTTTTTGGAGAGGGCTGAAAGGATGGTGGTGAATGTGAGGGGGCGGTGCTGACACATCGCTGAAATGGGATGTGGCCTCTTCTCGGCTACGATCCTGCCCGTCTTTGGGATTCTGAGTCAGTTAAACTCAAGCCAGGGAGAGAAAGGAATGCGCCTGTTTTGCTCTTTATACAAATCCATGCCTACAGTTAAACCTCCCAGTGCAGACAGGCTGGGAGAATTCTCCCTTTCAGCTCTGGAGCCCAGACCGTGGGCTGGCTCTGATCGTTAATGTCCCCCTAGCCCTCATCACCATCAGTCTACACTTAGTTCTGCTGACCCCTATTAATGACCAGTTTCATCCTTCCGTTAATGAATTGTCCTTGTCGATTTAATAATGCACACATTGTTATTTCATCTCTCTTTATTTAACACTTTGAATGTCAGCTGTGGCTCAGTGGGTAGCACACTCGCCTCTGAGTCAGAAAGTCGTGGGTTCATGTTCCACTCCAGAGACCTGAGCACAAAAATCTAGACTGACACTCCAGTGCAGTACTGAGGGAGTGCTGAACTGTCTGATGTGCCCTCTTTCAGAACAGTACAGTACTGATGGAGTGCTGAACTGTCTGATGTGCCGTCTTTCAGATGAGACATTAAACCTGCTCTCTCAGGTGGATGCAAAAGATCCCATGGCACTATTTTGAAGAAGCGCAGGGGAGCGATCCCTGGTGTTCTGGTCAATATTTATCAACATCACAAAAAAACAGATTATCTGTTTATTATCACATAGAAACACAGAAACATAGAAATTTACAGCGCAGAAGGAGGCCATTTCGGCCCATCATGTCCACGCCGGCCAACAAAGAGCCGCACGGCCCTTGGTCTGCAGCCCTAAAGGTTACATATAAACCTATGAACAATGATGGAAAGGCAAAGAGCACCCAGCCCAACCAGTCCGCCTCACACAACTGCGACACCCCTTATACTGAATACATTTACACTCCACCCCAACCAGGTGAGCTCCTGGGAGAGGCAAAAACCAGATAAAAACCCAGGCCAATTTAGGGAGAAAAAATCTGGGAAAATTCCTCTCCGACCAATCCAGGCGATTGAAACTAGTCCAGGAGATCACACTGGCCATATTCGATTCCCTACAGTACTTACCATTATACCTGCGCCATCCAACAAAAGGTCCTCTATTCTAATCCCAATTACCAGCTCTAGGTCCATAACCCTGCAGGTTACAGCACTTTAAGTGCCCATCCAACCATCCCTTAAAAGTGGTGAGGGTTTCTGCATCCACCACTCTTCCAGGCAGCGAGTTCCAGATCGCCACAACTCTCTGCGTAAAGAAGCCCCCCCTCAAATCCCCTCTAAACCTTCCACCAACCACCTTAAAATGAAGCCCCCTTGTAATAGACCCCTCCACCAATGGAAAAAACCCTTACTATCTACTATGTCTAGCCCCTCAATATTTTGTACACCTCGATGAGGGCTCTTCTCAACCTCCTCTGTTCCAATGAGCACAAACCCAGCCTATCCAATCTGTCCTCATAACTAAGATTCTCCATTCCAGGCAGCAACCTAGTAAATCTCCTCTGCACTCTCTAGTGCAATCACGTCCTTCCTATAATACGGTGACCAGAACTGCACGCAGTACTCCAGCTGTGGCCTAACCAGGGTATTATACAATTTAAGCATAACCTTCCTGCTCTTGTATTCTATGCCTCGGCCAATAAAGGCAAGAATTCCATATGCCTCCTTAACCACCTTATCCACCTGGCCTGCTACTTTCAGGGATCTGTGGACAAGCACTCCAAGGTCCCTTTGTTCATCTACACTACCGCTTAATGCATATACCCTTTCCTTATTGGCCCTCCCAAAGTGCAATACCTTACACTTCTCCGAATTAAATTCCATTTGCCACTGCTCTGCCCACCTGACCAGTAGATTGATACCCTCCTGTAGCCCATGCGTTTCCTCTTCATTATCAACTGCACAGCCAATTTTAGTATAGTTTGCAAACTTCTTAATCATACTGTCTATATTCAAATCTAAATTGTTGATATACACCACAAAAAGCAAGGGACCCAATACTGAGTCCTTCCAGTCACAAAAACATCCATCAATCATTACCTTTTGCTTCCTACCTCCAAGCCAATTTTGGATCCAACTTGTCACTTTGCCCTGGATCCCATGGGCTTTAACCTTAATGACCAGTCTACCATGCGGAACTTTATCAAAAGCCTTGCTAAAGTCCATATATACTACATTGTATGCAGTACCCTTATCGACCCTCTTGGTTACCTCCTCAAAAAATTCAGTCAGGTTAGTCAAACACGATGTTCCCTTAACAAATCCGTGTTGACTGTCCCTAATTAATCCTTGCCTTTCCAAATGCAGATTTATCCTGTCTTTCAGGATTTTTTCCAATAATTTTCCCACCACTGAGGTTAGGCTGACAGACCTGTAATTACTCAGCCTATCCCTTTTTCCCTTCTTAAACAAGGGTACTACATTAGCAGTCCTCCAATCCTCCGGCACTATGCCTAGATCCAAAGAGGACTGGAAAATGATGGTCAAGGCCTCTGCTATTTCCTCTTTTACTTCGCTCAACAGCCTGGGATGCATTTCATCCGGGCCTGGGGACTTATCTACTTTCAAAACTGCTAAATCCCTTAATACTGCCTCTCTCACTATATTTATTTCATGCAATAGTTAGGAAAGACATTAGCTTGGATGATGTGGAATCTATATGGGTAGAGCTGCAGAACACCAAAGGGCAAAAAACGTTAGTGGGAGTTGTGTACAGACCTCCAAACAGTAGTAGTGATGTTGGGGAGGGCATCAAACAGGAAATTAGGGGTGCATGCAATAAAGGTGCAGCAGTTATAATGGGTGACTTTAATATGCATATAGATTGGGCTAGCCAAACTGGAAGCAATACGGTGGAGGAGGATTTCCTGGAGTGCATAAGGGATGGTTTTCTAGACCAATATGTCGAGGAACCAACTAGGGGGGAGGCCATCTTAGACTGGGTGTTGTGTAATGAGAGAGGATTAATTAGCAATCTCATCGTGCGAGGCCCCTTGGGGAAGAGTGACCATAATATGGTGGAATTCTGCATTAGGATGGAGAATGAAACAGTTAATTCAGAGACCATGGTCCAGAACTTAAAGAAGGGTAACTTTGAAGGTATGAGGCGTGAATTGGCTAGGATAGATTGGCGAATGATACTTAAGGGGTTGACTGTGGATGGGCAATGGCAGACATTTAGAGACCGCATGGATGAATTACAACAATTGTACATTCCTGTCTGGCGTAAAAATAAAAAAGAAAAGGTGGCTCAACCGTGGCTATCTAGAGAAATCAGGGATAGTATTAAAGCCAAGGAAGTGGCATACAAATTGGCCAGAAATAGCAGCGAACCCGGGGACTGGGAGAAATTTAGAACTCAGCAGAGGAAGACTAAGGGTTTGATTAGGGCAGGGAAAATGGAGTACGAGAAGAAGCTTGCAGGGAACATTAAGGCGGATTGCAAAAGTTTCTATAGGTATGTAAAGAGAAAAAGGTCAGTAAAGACAAACGTATGTCCCCTGCAGTCAGAATCAGGAGAAGTCATAACGGGGAACAAAGAAATGGCAGACCAATTGAACAAGTACTTTGGTTCGGTATTCACTAAGGAGGACACAAACAACCTTCCGGATATAAAAGGGGTCAGAGGGTCTCGTAAGGAGGAGGAACTGAGGGAAATCTTTATTCGTCGGGAAATTGTGTTGGGGAAATTGATGGGATTGAAGGCCGATAAATCCCCAGGGCCTGATGGACTGCATCCCAGAGTACTTAAGGAGGTGGCCTTGGAAATAGCGGATGCATTGACAGTCATTTTCCAACATTCCATTGACTCTGGATCAGTTCCTATTGAGTGGAGGGTAGCCAATGTAACCCCACTTTTTAAAAAAGGAGGGAGAGAGAAAACAGGGAATTATAGACCGGTCAGCCTGACCTCAGTAGTGGGTAAAATGATGGAATCAATTATTAAGGGTGTCATAGCAGCGCATTTGGATAATGGTGACATGATAGGTCCAAGTCAGCATGGATTTGTGAAAGGGAAATCATGTTTGACAAATCTTATGGAATTTTTTGAGGATGTTTCCAGTAAAGTGGACAAAGGATAACCAGTTGATGTGGTATATTTGGACTTTCAGAAGGCTTTCGACAAGGTCCCACACAAGAGATTAATGTGCAAAGTTAAAGCACATGGGATTGGGGGTAGTGTGCTGACGTGGATTGAGAACTGGTTGTCAGACAGGAAGCAAAGAGTAGGAGTAAATGGGTACTTTTCAGAATGGCAGGCAGTGACTAGTGGGGTACCGCAAGGTTCTGTGCTGGGGACCCAGCTGTTTACATTGTACATTAATGATTTAGACGAGGGGATTAAATGTAGTATCTCCAAATTTGCGGATGACACTAAGTTGGATGGCAATGTGAGCTGCGAGGAGGATGCTATGAGGCTGCAGAGTGACTTGGATAGGTTAGGTGAGTGGGCAAATGAATGGCAGATGAAGTATAATGTGGATAAATGTGAGGTTATCCACTTTGGTGGTAAAAACAGAGAGACAGACTATTATCTGAATGGTGACAGATTAGGAAAAGGGAAGGTGCAACGAGACCTGGGTGTCATGGTACATCAGTCATTGAAGGTTGGCATGCAGGTACAGCAGGCGGTTAAGAAAGCAAATGGCATGTTGGCCTTCATAGCGAGGGGATTTGAGTACAGGGGCAGGGAGGTGTTACTACAGTTGTACAGGGCCTTGGTGGGGCCACACCTGGAGTATTGTGTACAGTTTTGGTCTCCTAACTTGAGGAAGGACATTCTTGCTATTGAGGGAGTGCAGCGAAGATTCACCAGACTGATTCCCGGGATGGTGGGACTGACCTATCAAGAAAGACTGGATCAACTGGGCTTTATTCACTGGAGTTCAGAAGAATGAGAGGGGACCTCATAGAAACGTTTAAAATTCTGATGGGTTTAGACAGGTTAGATGCAGGAAGAATGTTCCCAATGTTGGGGAAGTCCAGAACCAGGGGTCACAGTCTAAGGATAAGGGGTAAGCCATTTAGGACCGAGATGAGGAGAAACTTCTTCACCCAGAGAGTGGTGAACCTGTGGAATTCTCTACCACAGAAAGTAGTTGTGGCCAATTCACTAAATATATTCAAAAGGGAGTTAGATGAAGTCCTTACTACTCGGGGGATCAAGGGGTATGGCGAGAAAGCAGGAAGGGGGTACTGAAGTTTCATGTTCAGCCATGAACTCATTGAATGGCGGTGCAGGCTAGAAGGGCTGAATGGCCTGCTCCTGCACCTATTTTCTATGTTTCTATGTTTCTATCCAGAATATCACACTCCTCCTCTATAGCAGTGTCTGCATTACCCCTTTCCTTTGTGAAAACAGATACAAAGTATTCATTAAGAACCCTACCAACATCTTCCACCTCCACACAAAGATTACCTTCATGGTCTCTAATAGGCCCTACCCTTTCTTTAGTTACTCTCTTACTTTTAATATATTTATAGAACATCTTAGGGATTTCCTTAATTTTACTAGCCAAGAATTTCTCATGCTCTCTCTTAGCATTCCTAATATCCTTTTTAATTTTGCATCTTAACTTTCTATATTCCTCTCAAGATTCTAAAGTATTTAGCCATTGGTATATGACATAAGCGTCCTTTTTTTTTCTTAATCCTTTTCTGTACATCGCTAGACATCCGGGGGCTCTAGAATTATTTTTCCCAGCCTTTTTTTTTTAAGGGCACATGTTTGACCTGAGCCTTCTGGATCTCCTCCTTGAATGCCTCCCACTGTTCTGACACTGATTTACCCACAAGTAGCTGTTTCCAGTTCACTATGGCCAAATGATTCCTTAACTTAGCAAAATTAGCTTTTCCCCAATTCGGAACTTTTATTCCAGACCTATTCTTGTCCTTATCCATAACCAACTTGAATCTGACTGAATTATGGTCACTAGCACCCAAGTGCTCCCCCACTAATACCCCTTGAACTTCATTTCAAGAATTCCGCACCCTCTATACCCTTCACACTAAACTTGTCCCAATCAATATTTGGATAGTTAAAATCCCCTACTATTACTACCTTATGGTTTTTAGACTTCACAGCAATTTGACTACATATTTGCTCCTCTATCTCCCTCCCACTGTTTGGGGGTCTATAATACACGCCCAGCAATGTGATTGCCCCTTTTTTATTTTTCAATTCAACCCATATGGCCTCATTTGATGATCCCTCTAACATATCATCCCTCCTCACTGCTGTAATAGTTTCTTTAATCAGTATCACAACCCCACCCCCACCCATTTTTACCCCCCTCTCTATCTTGTCTAAAAATCATGTAGCCAGGAATATTGATCTGCCAAACCTGCCCCTCTTTCAGCCATGTTTCTGTAATGGCTATAATGTCATACTCCCAAGTGTCTACCTGTGCTCTTAGCTCATCCGCCTTATTTGCTATACTCCTTGCATTAAAGTATATAACTTTCAGCACAGGAAGACCTCCTTGCTTACTACATACTAAGCCCTGTTTCCTCTGTCTTACAGATTCGCTTTCTAGATTCTTGCTATCCAACTTCTGCTTTACTTCCTTCCCTTTTGAATTTGTTCTCAGGTTCCCATCCCCCTGTCAAGCTCGTTTAAACTTTCCCCGACAGCACTAGCAAAACTCCCCACGAGGATATTGCCTCAAGAATTTAAAGCCCTCCCTCCTACACCAACTTTCCAGCCATGTGTTCGCCCTCTCTACCCGTCTATTCTTGTACTCATTAGCACGTGGCACCAGTAGTAACCCATAGATTACTACCTTTGAGGTCATACACTTTAATTTTCTTCCTAGCTCCCTAAATTCTTCCTGTAGGACGTCATCCCTCATTTTACCTATGGTCCCGATATGGACCACGACCTCTAGCTGTTTACCCCCGCTCCCCCCCCCCCCCCGCCAGGATGCCCTGCGTCCGCTCTGTGACATCCTTGACCCTGGCACGAGGGAGGCACCAAACCATTCGGGAGTCACGTCTACGGCCGCAGAAACGCCTGTCTGTTCCCCTAACTATAGAATCCCCTATCACTAGGGCTCTTTTGTTCTTCATCCCTCCCCCCTGTGTAGCTGAGCCACCCGTGGTGCCTTGGAATTGGCTCTGGCTGCACTCTCCAGAGGCACCATTGTCCTTACCGATACTCAGAATTGAATATTTGTTTGAAAGTGAGATGGACTCACGGGGGGACTCCTGCGCTACCTGCCTAGCACACTTACTACGTCTGGTGTTTGTGGGAGTTTGCTGTGTGCAAATTTGCTGCTGCCTTTCCTACATTACAACAGTGACTACACTTCAAAAGTACTTCACTGGCTGTAAAGCGCTCTGAGACATCCAGTGGCCGTGAAAGGCGCTATTTAAATGCAAGTCTTTCTATACTTCTAATAAATTTAAAGTCTTCGGTCTTTCAGCTTTGAATGAATGTATTTGATCAGTATATGCCTCCAGTTGGTTAAGGACTAGTTCTCTGTACCTCACAAATGAATTGCAAGACTCTCAAACTCATTTTTGAATCCCTCCAATGTCTCCAAGTTGTTGGGAATCAAGGCATATAGAAGAATAGAGTTGAGGTACAGATCAGCCATGATCAAATTGAATGATGGACCAGGCTCAAGGGGCTGAGTGGCCGACTCCTGTTCCTATGCTCTTGACCGACCCTATTTAGATAATTTACTCTGGTCACAAATCCCAGCCTGGATCCTGTAATCCACTATCTTTGGATTACATATCTGCTGCTGCCACAAACTCCATTCCTCCACCATTGATTCCATCTCCCTCCCCAGCCACTCTCTCTCACTGAACCAGACTGTTTACAACCTGTGTGTCCTATTGGACCCTATACTGAGCTTCAGATTTCATATCCTTTCCATCACAAAGACTAATTCCACCTCCTTAATCACTCATCTCCATCTCTAGCTCAGCCCAACTACTGCCTAAACCCTTCTTTGTCTCCAGACATGATTATTCCAATGCTCTCCTGACCAGCCTCACATCCTTCACCCACCATAAACTTCAGCTCATGCAAAACTCCGCTGCCCATATTCTACCTCATAACAAGTCCCGCTCACCATCACTCCTGTCCTGGCTGACCTACATTGACTCCTGATGTTCCAACACCTCCAATTTAAAATTCTCATCCTCATGTTTAAATTCCTGCGTGGCCCAGCTCCCCTACATCTGTAACTTCCTCCAGTCCTACCACCCCCTGAACGTAATAACATAAGAACATAAGAAATAGGAGCAGGAGTAGGCCATACGGTCCCTCGAGCCTGCTCCGTCATTTAATACGATCATGGCTGATCCGATCATGGACTCAGCTCCACTTCCCTGCCCGCTCCCCATAACCCCTTATCCCCTTATTGTTTAAGAAACTGTCTATTTCTGTCTTAAATTTATTCAATGTTTCAGCTTCCACAGCTCTCTGAGGCAGCAAATTCTACAGATTTACAACCATCTGAGAGAAGAAATGTCTCCTCATCTCAGTTTTAAATGGGCGGCCCCTTATTAAAAGATTATGCCCTCTCGTTTTAGTCTCCCCTATCAGTGAAAACATCCTCTCTGCATCCACCTTGTCAAGTCCCCTCATAATCTTATATGTTTTGATAAGATCACCTCTCATTCTTCTGAATTCTAATGAGTAGAGGCCCAAACTACTTAACCTAGGGAACCGAAGGTCTAGCGAGAAGGAGGAACTAAAGGAAATCCGTATTAGTCAGCAAATTGTGTTAGGGAAATTGATCAGATTGAAGGCCGATAAATCCCCAGGACCTGATAGTCTGCATCCCAGAGTACTTAAGGAAGTGGCCCTAGAAATAGTGCATGTATTGGTGGCCATTTTCCAACATTCGATCGACTCTGGATCAGTTCCTTTGGACTGGAGAGTAGCTAATATAACCACACTTTTTAAAAAAGGAGGGTGAGAGAAAACAGGGAATTATAGACCAGTCAGCCTGACATCAGTGGTGGGGAAAATGTTGGAATCAATTATTAAAGATGTAATAGCAGCGCATTCGAAAAGCAGTGACAGGATCGGTCCAAGTCAGCATGGATTTATGAAAGGGAAATCATACTTAACAAATCTTCTAGAATTTTTTGAGGATGTAACTAGTAGAGTGGACAAGGGGGAGCCAGTGGTTGTGTATTTAAACTTTCAAAAGGCTTTTCACAAGGTCTCACACAAGAGATTAGTGTGCAAAATTAAAGTCCATGGTACTGGGGATAATGTACTGACGTGAATAGAGAACTGGTTGGCAGACAGGAAGCAAAGAGTAGGAATAAACGGGTCCTTTTCAGAATGGCAAGCAGTGACTAATGGGGTACCGCATGGCTCAGTGCTGGGACCCCAGCTATTTACAATATACATTAATGATTTAGACGAAGGAATTGAATGTAATATCTCCAAGTTTGCAGATGACACCAAGCTGGGTGGCAGTGTGAGCTGTGAGGAGGATGTTAAGAGGCTGCAGGGTGACTTGGATAGGATAGGTGAGTGGGCAAATACATGGCAGATGTGATATAATGTAGATAAATGTGAGGTTATCCACTTTGGTGGTAAAAACAGGAAGGCAGATTATTATCTGAATGGTGACAGATTAGTAAAAGGGGAGGTGCAACGAGACCTGGTATCATGGTACATCAGTCATTGAAAGTTGGCATACAGGTACAGCAGTTGGTGAAGAAGGCAAATGGCATGTTGGCCTTTATAGCGAGAGGATTTGAGTATAGGAACTGGGAGGTCTTACTACAGTTGTGAAGCCACATCTTGAATATTGTGTACAGTTTTGGTCTCCTAATCTGAGGAAGGACATTCTTGCTATTGAGTGGGTGCAGCGAAGGTTCACCAGACTGATTCCCGGGATGGCAGGACTGACATATGAAAAAAAACTGGATTGACTAGACTTACATTCAATGGAATTTAGAAGAATGAGAGGGGATCTCATAGAAACATATAAAGTTCTGACAGGATTGGACAGGTTAGATGCAGGAAGAATGTTCCCGATGTTGGGGAATTCCAGAACCAGGGTCACAGTCTAAGGATAAGGGGTAAGCCATTTAGGACCGAGATGAGGAGAAACTTCTTCACTCAGAGAGTTGTGAGCATGTAGAATTCTCTACCACAGAAAGTTGATGAGGTCAGTTCATTAGATATATTCAAAAGGGAGTTAGATGTGGCCCTTATGGCTAAAGGGATCAAGAGATATGGAGAGAAAGCAGGAAATACATGAAGTGTATGATCAGCCATGATCATATTGAATGGTGGTGCAGGCTCAAAGGGCAGTATGGCCTACTCTTGCACCTATTTTCTATGTTTCTATGTTTCTATAAGTCAATCCCCTCATCTCCGGAATCAACCTCGTGAACCTTCTCTGAATTGTCTCCAAAGCAAGGATATCCTTTCATAAATATGGAAACCAAAACTGCACGCAGTATTCCTGATGTGGCCTCATCAATAACCTATATAACTGTAGCAAGATTTTCCTGCTTTTATACTCCATCCCCTTTGCAATAAAGGCCAAGATTCCATTGGCCTTCCTGATCACTTGCTGTACCTGCACACTATCCTTTTGTGTTTCGTGCACAAGCACCTCCTGATCCCGCTGTACTGCAGCACTTTGCAATCTTTCTCCATTTAAATAATAACTTGCTCTTTGATTTTTTCTGCCAAAGTGCATGACCTCACACTTTTCAACATTATATTCCATTTGCCAAATTTTTGCCCACTCACTTAGCCTGCCTATGTCATTTTGCAGATTTTTTGTGTCCTCCTCACACATTGCTTTTCCTCCCATCTTTGTACTTGGCTACGTTACACTCGGTCCCTTCTTCCAAGTCATTAATATAGATAGTAAATAGTTGGGGTCCCAGCACTGATCCCTGCGGCACCCCACTAGTTACTGATTGCCAACCAGAGAATGAACCATTTATCCTGATTCTCTGTTTTCTGTTAGTTAGCCAATTCTCTAGCCATGCTAATATATTACCCCCAACCCCGTGAACTTTTATCTTATGCAGTAACCTTTTATGTGGCACCTTATATGCTCCTCCAATTCTGGCCTCTTGAGCAGCCCCCACTCTGTTTGTCCCATCATTGAAAGCTGAGTTTTCAGCCGTCTATGCCCTACACTCTGCCATTCCTTACTTTAGCCCCTTCACTTCTACATCTCCTGCTCTTCATTCGACCCTCCGTAAAACCAATGTCTTTGATCAAGCTGTTAATCACCCCTCTTAATATCTCCTTTGGTGCACCATCAATTTTTGTTTGATTACATTTCTGTGCACTGTTAAAGGTGCTATAAAATGCAAGTTGTTGTTCCCTGCTCTCTACATGCCACCAACAAAGGCTGCTTTCAGTAATTGCTTTCCTAAATCACTTCATCTTGCTACCTCTCTCCCTGTCTTTAGTTCCCTCCCAGACTGTCAGATTGAGGAATACAGGGCCCAGTCACTAAAACAACATTTATGTGGGAGAATTTAGTATAAACAGAAATGATTAAACTGCAAATAGTTAAAACATCTGATGCATTTCAGATCTACAATATAGTTTGGATAAAAGTCTTTCAGGAACATAAATCTGCATCTATTACTACTTCAGCTGAATATGCTTAATCACCCACCATTATCAACTATTTCTCACTTCTCAAAATATCTGTTTGCTAGCCTTTAAGCCTGTATCTGTGAATAAATGATTCATTCCCGACCATACATTTACCTGCCCACCCCACTCCACCACTCTACTTTAGTTTAGTCTTAGCAAGGGAGTTGCTTCTCTTCCACTTTGCAGCTCTGACAAAGGATGTATACTTGAAATATTAATCTGTATTTTCTCTTTACAGATACTGACAGACCTGCTGTGTATTTCCAGCATTTTCTGTTTTTATTTTAAACTATAGTATATTTTTCTGTTATTATTGCTACATTTCTATGCACTGCCTGTTGGCAAATCCCAGTATTTCAATGGTTTTTGTGAATAAGGATCTGTCATCATCATCATAGGCAATTCCTTGAAATGAGGATGACTTGCTTCCACGCCAAAAAGGGATGAGTTCACAGGTGTTTCAGTGAAGGACCTAATACTCCAGATCCCGAACTGCATGTTGAGGCGGTGGAAGATGCCTGTGCGTGGATTTTTTTAACGTGTGGTGGCCGTTGCACACCAGCCACCACACGGGCTTGACAGAGCTAGGTCTTGGTCCAGTGACAAGGATGACCCAAGGCAACTGGAGACCTGCTCTGCTGCACGGGCCCAGTGTGCACACATATCGCAGTGTGGGCTGGCCCGTGCTGCCCCTGGGCCCTCGCCTCTTTTGGTCCCGAACTCACATCTCTCCTGGGCCCCGATTACATCGTTCTACATTCTCTCACCGCTCCTGCTGAACCTTCCCATGCTCCAATCATCGACCTGGACCTTGATGATGTCACTCTTCGCTGCCGTCGCCCTCCCGCACCAGTTTGCGCTGTACCTGAAGTAGTATGCCTCCATGCTGCTCCCGAGGCCGATCGCCGCTCCTTTTATGGCCCCGACCTGCCGCTGGTGTTCTCACGCAGAACACCACGCAGGATCTATATATAAGGATGAGATCACAGAATAAAAGGTATCCCAGACAAAGAGTCACAACCAATTTAATGTCATTGAAGTAAATTCAAGCATGGCACATGCAGCTATTTTATTAATAAACCGAGCTGTATAATGGAGATGACAAAGAAGTTTAGCTCAGTTCCAGCCTTAATTATAAACATTAAAAGCAGATTCAGAAATCATCAAATGTATTTAGGTTACCTGCTTGATTTTTCATCAGCTATTGGAAAAGCCTTTGCACAGATCAGTAACAAGATAATTAATACACTGTTGAGAACTTATTAATCTACTGCCCTTTCCACTTGAAAATACCCCCCAAAAATGAGTTGTAGTTTTATCCATTTTGAGAGAAAATCCATATAAGGTAAAGGCTGATAGTGTTGGTCAACACATTGTTTTATTTATGTGATGACACTTCCCAGGCTTATTGGGTCATTATACTACAGGTACGAGCAGTAGCTGTGGAGCTAGCAGACCGGAGATATACCATTAGCTATAGGTTGTACACTGTCCAGTCACAGGGAAAGTGCCCATACAAAAAGTGTTGCTCACTGCCCTGATAATTTTAATGTTATTTAAGACTGGGTAAGAGCGTTAGCACTCTCCTTATGTTAAGAGTGTTGATAATTAGGCTCAAACATGATTGATCCATTGGTCAAAGCTTCGGAACTTGTAAAATTTTGCTTCACACTAGGCAGGACTTGCGGGGGGCTGAAGGGGGTAGAGAAGGGCAGGGTGAGACTACCACCATGAGCTATTCTCACAACACTTCACTACACCTGATCAGATACCTAATTCCCGAGTTATACTGCTGCTTTCACATCATTGTGTGTCTGAAACTGCTTCGCATTGAGATGGTTGTGATGTTTGTTGGCTGCTAAGAACTTGAAACTTTTTTCATTTGTTCTGAGGATGACAAGGCCACATTTATTACCCATCTTTAGTTGCCCTGAAAAGGTGATGGTGGAGCCTTCTCCTTGAACCACTGTAGTCCTTGTGCTGATCATACTCCCACAATGGTACCTGGTAGGGAATTCCAGGATATTGACCCAGTGACAATGAAAGATTGGCGATTTATGTCTAAGTCAGGATGCTATTTGATTTGGAAGAGAATGTGGAGGTGATGTTCCCACACGATTGTTGCTCTTGTCCTTTGTGGTGGCAGAGGCCGCATGGTGGGAGGGGCTGTTGAACTAACCTTGTAGAGTTGCTGCGGTGCATCTTGTGGATTGTATATACTGTAGCCATAGTGCGCCAGTGCTGCAGGGGGTGAACACTGAGTCCAGTGACAGGGGCACTGATCAAGAAAACTGCTCTATCTGGTTGAGTTTCTTAAGTGTTGCTATGGCTGCACCCACCCAGGCGAGTTGTGAGTCTTCCATCATTCCATCACACTTCTGATGAGCCATGTAGATGGTGGAGTGACTTTGAGAAGTCAGGAGATGAACCACTTGTTGCAAAGTACGCAGCCTCTGAGCTGCTCTTGTAACAATGGAGTTGATGTGCTTGGTTGAGTTAAGCTATATATAAACTTCAGTTCCCCCCCCCCCCGCCCCCCCGCCTTCTGAAAGTGGCAACTTAAGCAGGGAGCGATTCTCTGGCGGTAGCAACCAGTTCACTCAAGTGCTTATTCTTCTTGTGTGAACCTAGTCAGTGTTAGCAGGCTATTCAAACATAGAAAGCATCACAGCTGAGCGTGTCCTGTCCTTAACCAATCTCTATGCAAACACTCTGGCATTTGTTATTAAGTTCAGTTTGTAACAAAGCAGGAAAGATGCAGA
Source organism: Pristiophorus japonicus (assembly GCF_044704955.1). Classification (NCBI taxonomy): domain Eukaryota; kingdom Metazoa; phylum Chordata; class Chondrichthyes; family Pristiophoridae; genus Pristiophorus; species Pristiophorus japonicus. Next base: position 88,309,785 of record NC_091978.1, on the reverse strand, counting down.
GTTTCAACCATATTAAAAAAAAAGAAAGACTAGCTTTTATGCAGTATCTTTCACAACCTCAGGACATCCCAAAGTGATTTAGCTAATGAAGTATCTTTCAAGTGTAGTCATTGTTGTAATGTAGGAATGTAATGGTCTGTATTCATAAGGGATTCATACAAGCATTTCCAGGTCAAAGGGAAACAGTCAGGGAACCATGACTTCACCATGGAGACAAAGTTACACCAGTATTGACAAACACATAACCTTCCTGCAAGGGGTCACTGTAGGGTTGACAACCATAGTTGGGCATATTACTGGTGATTTCATCACATGACCTCATGACTGCAACCACCCACCCTGTAAAATTGCAGTTTTCCCCAGCTCCAATACTTCTATGATTAATACACAAAAATGTTTTTTAAATTTCTCTATGATTTTACCCTAGATTGCTCACAGCTGTTTCTAGGAGATTAATCTTTAATTCCTGGAACCTTCAGGACAATTCTGGAGGCTTGGCATCCCTAGGTCACTGCATAACATTCAGGAGTAGGCACTTTATCCAGGTTTTCACCCTCCCGTCCTAACCCAGGGAAGCGAAAGCGATTGTGGTATTCCCATAATTGCCCATTTGAGATCTGCTTATTCTACATAGATTGTCTACTTGTTGATAGCAAGGTAAGAACTTCAGACTTCTGCATGATCCATCTCAAAAGATCTTAATTTTGCTGTATGCCTCAATAAGGAAAAACTTGCATTTATATCACAATTTTCAGAACTGGAGGACGTCCCAAATTGCTTCACAGTCAATGAAGTACTTTCCAAGTGTCGTCACTATTGTAATTGTTGTAATTGTTAAGTCCTGACTTATGCCCACCTAGGCGCCTTCCAGCTTCAGTGGCAGAATCTCTGGGAAAGAAGATCACAGCAGTCGACATCATGGACAGGGAAAAGATGGCGTCCAAACCACGAAGTGCAGCGCTAATGGAGCAACGACACGTGGTTCCGCGCAAGGAAGACGATTGGGGTAAAAGTAATAAGGTCATTTTAAAGGAGGCCAGCAACCCGCCATTTTTGAATGAACTGCTTGAAATTGGTAACCAATGTAAAAGTCCAGCTGTAACGAGAAAAATGTTGTTGAGCGATGTTGGGTGCAAATTGCAATCAGCCAATGTAGCAGGCGAACACCTAACGGTTGTATACAGGTCCAGCGGGCTACCCAATGCTGACAGATCCCCAGAAAGCAGAGTAAACGATCCCCGGAAAGCAGAGGCACTGGTAACGATACCCTGCCTCAGATCGGTTTAACATTGCAGACACCCGATGGCATGAACCACCACGGGCCAGAAACAATAAACTGCGCCTATGCTCGCAGTCGGCTACCGTTGCCCACCACCCGGGTGGAAAAGGCGCAGCCCACAAATCCACTCGCCACCACGGCAATGCCCAAGAGCGAAGGGTCACCCGCAACGGTTCCTACGAACGGAACCTGGACCGGCCAGGATCCCAAACTAGAGAGTGCTCACAATGGTGCCCTCAAAGAAAGCGAGTCAGCAGTCCCCTGCGAACTGCTAGACAAGACGAGGCAGCCCCACCGTCGCTTAGACGAAACGCTCACTCGCTCAGACCACTTCCCAGGGAGCAGCAGCGACACTGTGCAAAAGAAAAGAACAGGGAGGTCACAGACACATCAGCTGTCTTTGGGCCTGCCTGACACGAGGAGTAACGGCAAGAGCCCTGAGCTCCGGCAACTCGAGCAAAATGAGCTCACCTCGCCCACAGACCCGCTGCGCCACCCCCAGACGACCCGGATCTCATCTGGCCGTGCTGGAACTAGACTGTCCTTATGTACCTGTACTGATATACCTGTACTGATCATGAAAATGTACCACACAAAAAGAAACGCAACTGTAATCCACCCAACAAATGTACCAAGATGTAAATGTAAAACCCATGTGATGAACTTGAATGCAACTTGCATGTAATGGGCCATTAGCATGATCTCCATGTGGGGGGTGTTGTGTATCTGCAAAGCATGCACTCCCATGTTCCACCACCAGGGAGTGCATCCCCTGACGTCCCAAGGGATCCCAGCATCCCTTGGGAGCACTGTATATAAGCCGGCCCCTAAGGCCTGTTCCTCACTCTGGAGTGTCTTAGTAAAGACTGAGGTCACTATTACTTTAACCTCCCTGTGTGCAGCCTCATCTGTGTTCGGAACACAATAATTGGCGACGAGTATACGAGTCCAACACAAAGTTGCAGCAAACTGTGGGCATCCTGGAGAAGTTCTCGGAGGGTGAGGACTGGGAAGCCTATGTCGAACGGCTAGACCAGTACTTTATAGCCAACGAGCTGGATGGAAAAGGAAGCGCTGCAAAAAGGAGAGCAGTCCTTCTCACGGTCTGCAGGGCACCCACCTACAGCCTCATGGAGAATCTTCTGGCTCCAGTGAAACCCACAGATAAGTCGTATGAGGAGCTGTGTACGCTCGTTCAGGAGCATCTTAACCAGAGGGAGAGCGTGCTGATGGCGAGGTATCGGTTCTACACATGCCAGCAATCTGAAGGTCAGGAGGTGGTGAGCTACGTCGCCGAGCTAAGGCGACTTGCAGGACAATGTGAGTTTGATGGCTACCTGGAGCAAATGCTCAGAGACTTTTTTTATACTGGGCATTGGCCACGAGACCATCCTACGAAAACTCTTGACTGTAGAGACACCGACCCTCAGTAAGGCCATTGTGATAGCACAGGCGTTTATGTCCACCAGTGATAATACAAAACAAATCTATCAGCACACAAGTGCTAGCAATGTTCATAAATTAACTGGAACTGTGTTTGCGAGCAGAAATGTACAGGGCAGAACCCACGAGTCTGCAACTGTCAGCAGGCCGCAGGTGACCCAGATGACTCAGAGTCCACAACAAAGGATGAATACAAGGCAATTCACAGCTTATTGGCGTTGTGGAGGCTTCCATTCAGCCTATTCATGCTGCTTCAAAGGGTATGTTTGCAAGAGCTGTGGAACAATGGGGCACCTCCAACGAGCTTGCAGACGAGCTGCAAGCTCTGCAAAACCTGCTAACCACCTAGTGGCAGAGGAAGATCGGTCCATGGTGGATCAAAGCAATTTCGAGCCTCAGAGAGAGGAGGCAGGTGCTGAAGTACACGGGGTGCACATATTTTCGATGAAATGTCCACCTATAATGCTAAATGTAAAATTGAATGGCTTACTCATAGCCATGGAACTGGACACTGGCGTTAGCCAATCCATCATGAGTAAAAAGATGTTTGAGAGACTGGTGCAACAAGGCACTCAGCCCAGCCCTGAGCTCCATCCACACGAAACTGAGAACGTACACCAAAGAGCTTATCACTGTCCTGGGCAGCGCCATGGTCAAGGTCACCTACGAGGGCACGGTGCATGAACTGCCACTCTGGATTGTCCCGGGCGATGGCCCCACACTGCTTTGAAGGAGCTGGCTGGGCAAAATCCTCTGGATCTGGGATGACATCGAGCGCGATCACATGTCGATGAGGCCTCATGTACCCAGGTTCTGAACAAATTTCCTTCCCTTTTTGAGCCAGGCATTGGAAACTTTTCTGGGGCAAAGGTACGGATCCATTTGGTCCCAGAGTCACGACCCATTCACCACAAGGCGCGAGCAGTTCCTCACATGGTGAGGGAGAGAGTGGAAATCGAGCTGGACAGGCTGCAACGCGAGGGCATCATCTCCCCAGTGGAATTCAGCGAGTGGGCCAGCCCGATTGTTCCAGTACTCAAATGTGATGGCACGGTCAGGATTTGCGGCGATTATAAAGTAATTATTAATCGTTTCTCGCTACAGGACCAATACCCGCTACCTAAGGCAGACGACCTATTTGCGATGCTGGCAGGGAGCAATACATTCACCAAGCTCGACCTGACTTCGGCCTACATGACGCAGGAGCTGGTGGAGTCTTCGAAGGGCCTCACCTGTACCAACACGCACAAGGGACTGTTCATCTACAACAAATGCCCGTTTGGAATTCGGTCGGCTGCAGCGATCTTCCAGAGAAACATGGAGAGCCTACTCAAGTCGGTACTACGCACGGTGGTTTTTCAGGATGACATATTGGTCACGGGTCGGGACACCGTCGAGCACCTACAAAACCTGGAGGAGGTCCTCCAGCGACTGGATCGTGTAAGGCTGCGGCTGAAGAGGTCGAAATGCGTCTTCATGGCAACAGAAGTGGAGTTTTTGGGGAGAAAGATCGTGGCAGATGGCATTCGGCCCACAGACGCCAAGACAGAGGCTATCAGAAACGTGCCCAGGCCACAGAATGTCACGAAGCTGCGTTCGTTCCTGGGATTCCTCTTAGCACCCTCTTAGAGTCCCTACATGTCTTATTGCGTAAAGGTGAGAACTGGGTTTGGGGAAAAAAACAAGTCATTGCTTTTGAGAAAGCCAGAAACATTTTATGCTCCAACAAGCTGCTTGTATTGTATAACCCGTGCAAAAGGCTTGTGCTAGCATGTGATGCGTCATCGTACGGAGTCGGGTGTATATTACAACAAGCTAACATTGCGGGAAATTTGCAACCTGTCGTCTATGCCTCCAGGAGCTTGTCTAAGGCCGAGAGGGCCTACAGCATGATTGAGAAAGAGGCATTAGGGTGTGTGTTCGGGGTAAAGAAAATGCATCAGTACCTGTTTGGCCTCAAATTTGAGCTGGAAACCGATCACAAGCCCCTCATATCCCTGTTCGCTGAAAACAGGGGGATAAATACTAATGCCTCAGCCCGCATACAAAGGTGGGCACTCGTGCGATCAGCCTATAACTATACCATCCGCCACAGGCCAGGCACCGAGAACTGTGCGGATGCTCTCAGTCGGCTACCATTGCCCACCACGGGGGCGGAAATGGCGCAGCCTGCAAACTTGTTGATGGTGGCGCTGCCCGCAGACTTGTTGATGGTCATGGAAGCATTTGAAAATGATAAATCACCTGTCACGGCCCGCCAGATTCGGACTTGGGCCAGCCAAGATCCTCTGCTGTCCCTAGTAAAAAACTGTGTACTGCATGGGAGCTGGGCCAGCCTCCCCATTGAAATGCAAGAGCTAATCAAGCCGTTCCAGCAGCGAAAGGACGAGCTATCCATTTAGGCAGATTGCCTGTTGTGGGGTAACCGCGTAGTGCTACCCAAAAAGGGCAGGTAGACGTTCATCTCGGATCTCCACAGCACACACCCGGGTATAGTAATGATGAAAGTGCTAGCCAGATCCCACGTGTGGTGGCCCGGTATCGACTCTGACTTGGAGTCCTGTGTATGGCAATGCAGCATATGTGCTCAGTTGAGCAACGCGCCCAGAGAGGCATCACTAAGTTTGTGGTCCTGGCGCTCCAGACCATGGTCGAGGATCCATGTCGGCTATGCGGGCCTGTTTCTCGGTAAAATGTTCCTGGTGGTGCTGGATGCTTTTTCAAAATGGATTGAATGTGAAATAATGTCGGGAAGCACCGCCACCACCACCATTGAAAGCTTAAGGGCCATGTTTGCCACCCACGGCCTGCCTGACAAACTGGTTAGTGACAACAGGCCATGTTTCACCAGTGCCGAATTTAAAGGATTCATGACCCGCAATGGGATCAAACATGTCACCTCGGCCCTGTTTAAACCAGCCTCCAATGGGCAGGCAGAGCGGGCAGTACAAACCATCGAACAGAGTCTTAAACGAGTCACAGAAGGCTCACTCCAAACCTGCCTGTCCCGAGTACTGCTCAGCTACCGCACGAGACCCCACTCGCTCACAGGGGTGCCCCTGGCTGAGCTACTCATGAAAAGGACACTTAAAACCAGACTCTCATTGGTTCACCCCAACCTGCATGATCAGGTAGAGAGCAGGCGGCAGCAACAAAATGTAAACGATGGTCGCGCCACTGTGTCACGAGAAATTGATCTGAATGACCCTGTGTATATGCTAAACTATGGACATGGTCCCAAGTGAATCGCGGGCACGGTGATAGCTAAAGAAGGGAGTAGGGTATTTGTAGTCAAACTAGACAATGGTCAAATTTGCAGAAAGCACCTGGACCAAACGAGGCTGCGGTTTACAGACTGCCCTGAACAACCCACAGCAGACACCATCTTTCTCGAGCCCACAACACACACCCAAAGGATCAATGACACCACCCCAAACCAGGAAATTGAACCCATCATGCCCAACAGCCCAGCAAGGCCAGGCTCACCCAGCAGCCCTGCAGGGCCAACAACACGCCAGCCCAGCAAGGGCACAGCCAACACACCAGAACAGACATTTGTACCGAGGCGGTCCACCAGGGAAAGAAAGGCTCCCGACCGCCTCACCTTGTAAATAGTTTTCACTTTGACTTTGGGGGGTAGTGATGTGTATCTGTAAAGCATGCACTCCCATGTTCCGCCACCAGGGAGTGCATCCCCTGGCGCCCCAAGGGATCCCAGCATCCCTTGGGAGCACTGTATATAAGCCGGCCCCTAAGGCCTGTTCCTCACTCTGGAGTGTCTTAATAAAGACTGAGATCACTGTTACTTTAACCTCCCTGTGTGCAGTCTCATCTGTGTTAGGAACACAATAGGGGGAGAATGGAGTAGTCATGGACTCACAACCAGAAACCACTGGGACCTCCACTGGCAACAAATCTCACTACCTACCCACCCAAGCTAGAAGCAATCCTCCAACGGTCAACCAGGAAGAGCAAAGCCCAGGTCACCGTCAATGTACGAGTCAATTTGCATTAAAGACTTGGGGGGAAATGATGTCATGTATGTAGACCATGTATATCAACTGTATAGTCACATAAGGTATGCCACCAGAGGGCACTGTAGTGGAAGACCTGAGGGTCACCTGCATAGGTGTGCAGGGCCCAGTATAAAAGATTGCCCACCATGCTTGTGCCTCACTCTGGAGTTACAATAAATGGGACTAAGGTCACAACAGCTCTTGTACAATACTAGACCTCGTGGAGTCATTCATAAGAGTATTAAAGACATAACACTTTCTGTCTTTTCAAATGATCATACATTTAAAGTTGTATGCTTTTTGCCAGTTTGTGAATATTTTTCTTTAATTGTAGATGGTCAGTGTAATGCTAGGCTGTGATGTTGCATGGATATTGTTCTACTTTGCAATCCCAGCTATCCAGTCAGTTGGTCTTGTAATAATATTCTTATAAATGGAAGTCTGGGGAGGAAGAAGATATCGCATATGTAGAATACAAAATGAGGGCTAGCTATGGATAAATTGAAGAACTATAAAAGATCCCACATTGGTTTATGGGTTTATAACCAAATCCTGGCTACGCCACTCATGCACACAAGAATCCAGACTCAACACTGAGCTGCACACCTAGCCATCAGTCAGCCGTACACATTCATTACTGTATTTATCATACACTCTTTGGATACTGGTCTTGATATCAGGATTCACGATGATTCAATGATTGATGTAATAACAGTGGAAATATGGAATTCATCACTGGAAACTGGAAATGCAGTGTGAACATTGTCTGGAATGTATGTCGCATTCTAGAAAGCTCCTGAACTTGACCAGTGAAAAAGTAATTAAAATATATTTATTACACTGCTTCAGATGAAAAGTCTCCACCCAAAATATTAACCCATCTTTTCTCTTGCAGATGCTAACAGACCTGCCAGGTATTTACAATGTTTCCAAATTTATTTCAGAACTTGAGCATTTACAGTTTTACATTTTATTTCAAACTGATAATTCTGTGCTTTTACGCTTCTTTGTATTTCTAAGGCTGTTGTAAGTCAAGCTAATCTGTGATATCCTTCAGTTCTGAAATTTCCACATTCACGAAATGCCAGAAATATCATCATCAACATCATAGGCAGTCCCTCGAAATCGAGGAAGACTTGCTTCCACTCATGAAGTGAGTTCTTCGGTGGCTGAACAGTCCAATACGAGAACCACAGACTCTGTCACAGGTGGGACAGATAGTCGTTGAGGGAAGGGGTGGGTGGGACTGGTTTGTTGCATGCTCTTTCCGCTGCCTGGGTTTGATTTCTGCGCGCTCTCGGCGTTGAAACTCCCGGATTCACTTCCTCCACTTAGGGCGGTCTTTGGCCAGGGATTCCCAGGTGTCAGTGGGGATGTCGCACTTTATCAGGTAGATTTTGAGGGTGTCCTTGTAACGTTTCCACTGCCCACCTTTGGCTCGTTTGCCATGAAGGAGCTCCGCGTAGAGCACTTGCTTTGGGAGTCTCGTGTCAGGCACTATGTGGCTTGCCCAGCGAAGCTGATCGAGTGTGGTCAGTGCTTCAATGCTGGGGATGTCTCTGAGCCATACAGGAGGGCAGGTATTACTACAGCCCTGTTGACCATGAGCTTGGTGGCAGTTTTGAGGGCCTGGTCTTCAAACACTCTTTTCCGCAGGCGGCCGAAGGCTGCACTGGCGCACTGGAGGCGGTGTTGAATCTCGTCGTCGATGCCTGCTCTTGTTGATAGGAGGCTCCCGAGATATGGGAAGTGGTCCACGGTGTCCAAGGCTGCGCCGTGGATCTTGATGACTGGGGGGCAGTGCTGTGCGGCGAGGACAGGCTGGTGGAGGACCTTTGTCTTACAGATGTTTAACGTAAGGCCCATGCTCTCGTACGCCTCAGTAAATACGTTGATTATGTCCTGGAGTTCATGAAATGCCAGAAATATCATATCACAGGTGTGTCACACTATGTTAACTTTCTATGAAAGACAAGAACCAGGAGGGTAAGTTGTGATTTATATTAAGAATTCAGACCTATTGTTGACTAGACAAGTATTACAGAGACCTTGGTCACAAATATTCTCCTAGAACTTCAGTTTTGCATTGTGTGCGCGATTCAGTGAGCTGGGACCTTAAAATGTCTGCATTTTAACTTTGACATTTAAAGGAATATTAGTTACTGTATCTTTTACCACCAGCAATTTACTAGCTCAAGCAAATTCACAATATGTATTTTGTTCTTAATGCATTAAAAAAAAAGCAGGCAAAAAGCAGCAACCTTGGACAGATCGGTCTGAAAGGTTGTATTGTGAGCTCAATTGGAATATGAAACCTACTGCGCATGACTGAAATGCTGGAATTTAAAAGTTTCAAAGCTCGCAGTTATTCAAGTCCAATGCAATCTTAACAAGAATTTCAACTTTCAATTACATTTTAAAGCCTATTTTAATATTTGGTAGCAGGCTAATGTTTAGAAGTTTTGTGGTGAATTAGAAATAAATTGTGTATTTAAAATGTCTCTACCCACAATCCACCTATTGTACTGTCCCAACTAACCAATTACAAATGTTATCAAACTAGGCACTTTTTATATTTAAGGCCATGCATGGACACTGTTTAATAATTAGTACAGCAGTTTCCTAAATTGTAGTCTGAGAAATGGACACGCAGACAAATAATCCAGAATAAACTTCAAAAGCAATGCATTCATGTGGCTCTCATAAAAGTCACAAATGACATCCTTTGTGACTCCTCGTCCTTCTCGATTTGTCTGCAATCTTTGAAACCGTTGACATCTCATTCTCCTCCAATGCCTCTCCACCATCATGCAACTGGGTGGGACTGCACTCGCCAGGTTCCATTCTTATCTATCTAATCGTAGCCAGAGAATCACCTACAATGGCTTATCTTCATGCTCTGACATTATTACCTCTGGTGTCCCCCCAAGGATCTATCCTTGCCCTCCTCCTATATCTCATCTATATGCCGCCCTTGGCGATATCATCTGAAAACACAGTATCAGTTTCCACATGTATGCTGATGACACCGAGCTCTACCTCACCAACACTTCTCTCAACCCCTCCACGGACTCTAAATTGTCAGACTGCTGTACGACATCCAGTACTGGATGAGCAGAAATTTTCTCCAATTAAATATTGGGAAGATCGAAGCCATTGTTTTCAATCCCTGCCACAAACTGCGTTCCCTAGCCACTGACTCCATCCCTCTCCCTAACATGTGTCTGAGGCTGAACCACACTGTTCACAACATTGGTGACATATTTGACCCTCAATTGAGATTCTGACCACATATCCGCAGCATAACTAAGACCCTCTGGAATATCGCCTGTCTTTGCCCCTGCCTCAGCTCATCTGCTGCTGAAACCCTCATCCATGCTTTTGTTACCTCTAGACTTGACTATTCCAATGCACTCCTGGCTGGCATCCCACGTTCTATCCTATGTAAACTAGAGGTGATCCAAAACTCAGTTGCCCATGTCCTAACTCGCATCAAGTCCCGCTCACCCATCACCCCTGTGCTCGCTGACCTACATTGGCTTCCGGTTAAGTAACACCTCAATTTCAAAATTCTCATCCTTATTTTCAAATCCCTCCCCATCTCTGTAATCTCCTCCAGCCCCACAATCCACCCACTCCCACCCCCGAGATGTCTGCACTCCTCTAATTCTACCCTCTTGAGCTTCCCTGATTATAATCGCTCAACCATTGGTGGCCGTGCCTTATGTTGCCGAGGCCCTAAGCCCTGGAATCCCCTCCCTAAACCTCTCCACCTCTCTTTCCTCCTTTAAGATGCTCTTTAAAACCTATGTTTGACCAAGCGTTTGGTCATCTGCCCTAATTTTCCTTATGTGGTTCGGTGTCAACTAGTTGTCTTAGAACACTCCTGTGAAGCGCCTTGAGACATTTTACTACATTAAAGGTGCTTTACAAATACAAGTTGTTGTTATGTCTCAAAAATAAGAGGACTAACTCTCCCAATGCCTCAGCAAATGAATAGCTCAGCCCAGTTTCAAATCCTAGTCTGTGACGAGTTAGCTGATTTCAGTCAAGTAGGAACACTAAAATTGGCCTCAGTACTTCTGGGTTCGAGAACAGGAAATGCAACCGAAGTTTGAGCTTCTGATTCAGTATCTAACAATTCCTGCTGGAAGCACATGTGTGAATATTGGGTGAAGACAGGATGGCCAGTGCGTGGTGTTCAGCTGTTATGACCCCTGTACTTGCTGCAATTATATAGGGCCCTGGTGAGACCACATCTACAGTACTGGAAGGAGATACTTTCCTTAGAGGTGGTGCAACAAAGGTTCACTAGATTGATTCCTGGGATGGGAGGGCTGTCCTATGAGAGAAGATTGAGTAGAATGGGTCTATACTTTCGGGCGTATAGAATGAGGTGTGATCTAAACAGTCACCGCTCACTAAACTTTATTGACACAATTACAATTAGCTCAAATTTACCACCTCTCGCCGGAACACTTGCCTGTGGTATAAAAGTCAAATACATTGGGTGACAGAGAATTTGTTTGCTGATAAGATTTCTATAGTATGTTCCAGATGCTAATTTTCTTTCAATTTATGCTTTAAGATGTGTAAAACAATCCCTTTATTTAGATGAGTTGGATGAAGTAGGCTCTTGTGGACCATAAACACTGGCATAGACCAGTTTGGCCAAATGGCCTGATTCTGTGCTGCAAGTTCTATGATCGCATTGAAATGTATTACATTCTTAGAGGGTTTGTCAGGATAGATGCTGAGAGGCTGTTTCCGCTGATTGGAACTAGAGGTCATAGTCCCAGGATGAGGGGTCAGCCATTTAGGACTGAGAGGAGGAGAAATGTCTTCACTCAGAGGGTTGTGAATCATTGGCATTTTCTACCCCAGAGGGCTGTGGATGCCGAGTCAATGAGTATATTCAAGGTGGAGATTGATACATTTTTGGACACAAAGGGGATTGGGTGGTAAAATGGAGTTGATGTAGAAGATCAGCCATGATCTTATTGAATGGCAGAGCAGGCTGTATGCCATACTCCTGCTCCTATTTCTTATCTTATGAATGATCTGTCAGCATTAACCATCAGGTTGTCCCAAAGCACATTACAGCTAATGAAGTGTTTCTTGAAGTGTTGTCACTGTAGTACTGTAGAAAACACTAGCCAATATGCGCACATCAAAGTCCCAGAAACAACAACGTGCGAATGATCAGATAATCTGTTTTTAGGTGTTTGAGGGATAAATATTGGCCAGGACATCGAGCAGAACTCCCCTGCTCTTCTTTGAAATAGTGCCCTGGAATATTTTAAGTCCACCTGAAAGGGCCGACAGAGCCTTGTTTTAACATCTCAGCCAAAAGATGACACCGCTGACAGTACAGCACTCACTCAGTACTGCACTAAAGTATCATAGATTTTGTACTCAAGTTCCTGGAATGGGACTTGAATTCACAATCTTCAGTGCTCCACTGAGCCACTGCTGGCACGATCGTACCCTAGTTATATACCATAAATGGCAAGATTCTTAAAGTATAGAAACAGAGCAATCTAGGGCTGCAGACAGATAGATCAGCCAATAAAGATAGGAGTGCTAGAAAAAGCCTTGAAAAGGCAAACGAGATTCTTGGTTTAGGGGAATTGAATACAATATTTTTAGGGATTTGTTTAGTGGGGCAGTGATTAAGGGAGGAATCCAAAAGGTTTTCAACATCTGAAATGTTCATACACATAAACTCAGGATTATCACTAGAAAAATGAAGGGGAAGTTAGAAGAAATTTTTTCAAAGAGAAGGTTATTACAACATGCAATCCTTTAACAAATAAATATTGAGGCAGAGGTCATTAAAATGAGAATTGGGTTAAATATTTGAAAAGGAAGAACATAAAGTTGCAGGAAAATGGATGAGTAGACAGCACCAAGTGAAGAGTTAGCTCTGCCATAGATGTGATGGATTGAATGGCCTCTTTTCATGATGTAATTTCTATGATTTTTTTAAAAAGAAAAAAAGTGAACCAGACCAAAAATGTTCCCAGAAGAGGTTAAAAAAAGCCCCGGGAATTGGATAAATATGTGAAGGAGAGAAAATTGCAGGGCTATAGGAAAAGAGCAGGGGAGTGGGACTAATTGAATAGCTCTTTCAAAAGAGCTGGCACAGGAACGATGGGTCGAATTGCCTCCTTCTGCACTCAAAAATTGTGACTATCCCCACTCCGTACAACAGCTCTCAAGACCACCGAATATGTGAAACCTCTGTACAAATATACACAAGTGTGTTGTCAATGTACCCTCCTGTAAATGCAGTGTTAACATTTTCTAAAGTTTAACAGACTTAAAGGATCAGCAATTTTCAGGAATGCAACTCAGCTCTCCTCAAAGGGATACAAAGTGTGCCCTATTATAGCTTCTCCAATTCAGGTTGTGCTTGTAAATTACAGACTCGCGCTCTCCTCAGTTCACTTACTCAGTCTATTGGCAGGTGTTGAATTACAGACCAGGAAGATCCCAGTTTTGATTTCTAATCTCTGCTAATTCAGCTAGGTGGAGGCAAAGACACAATTGGCCTCAGTACTCTTGGGCTAGGATGGGAAGTGTGGGGAAATCGAGTTTTCTGTTCTTAATTACTATTGAGTGATCTCAGTTGTGCAGTTTTAGTTTGTGGGGTGGAAGGGGGTTGGAGATTCAGCTCAGCCGTGATTTCTACTCCCCTCAAACAACCTGGTGACATTGTGAAGAAATCCAGGCTTTCAGCAAAGGAGAGGAGTAAGTTGGAGGGAGGAAAATTATTGTTTTAAGTGCACATCGTGGAAATATTCCCCAAAGATACCAGGAGATTTGCATCATCTGTTTAAACCAGCCTGACGCAAAACCTTGAGTCAAAGCCCAGGTCAGAACCAATGCCAAGCAGTGGGAGTTTGGAGTATGTGTCAATACTGTGTGTGCATAATGCGGCACTGTACAGTTCATGACCATTTATGGCAAATTACCTGCACATCTGCTATGACTGGGTTACAGAAGCTGAAGATCATAACCACATTTAGCATCAAAATGCAGTCTCTTTCAGAACCATTAATCTTCATAGCAGCCGAATGTGATGAGAGTTTTATATTGGACCTGCTGAGAGAAGACTTCGCTGAAGTGGCATTTCAAATGAACATTTTCTACTCTGAACTAAATTAGCAATTAACATGAATTAAATCAGAATTAACACCATCAAGACCAGAGCAAAAAAAGTGGGAAACACTCTTTTTAACTTCTAGTACGGGATGCTTGGGCAATACATTCTTGGGTTTCTAATTTATCTCAATCGATTAAAATCCAAAACAAATCAGGCAGAAATAATAGATGTGATCTAATTAGGAATGCTGGTTATGGAGCAGGTTTTGGAAGCAATGCCTTGGTCCGAAGAATCTCAATTAAAGAACACAATGTTATTTGCTTTAGAGAGTCAGAGAAAAGTACTTTAAATGTAAAGTACTGCCCGTGTTGAATTTGCATTGCAGTTATTTAAAATCTCTCCTCATTGGAAAAATAACGGATTAAAATTGGTAATTAACTGCTCAACATCAGCCAGGGTAGCAATAGGGGAGCTTTAAGTATCCTCAAGTGTTGGGTTAGGAAAAGGAGGTTTTTTGTCTCTTGATCACTAACCGCTAACACTGCTCGAAAATGGCAGAGGGAGGGGATGTTTATGCTCGTGATGAAGTGGCAATCAAGTGGACTGCTTTGTTCTGGATGGTGTCGAGATTCTGGAGTGTTCTTACAGATGCACCCATCCAAACATGCACTCCGGACGTGCCTTTTGGTGGTGGAGATGCTTTCGGGAGCTAATAGGTAAGCCATTCACTGCAGAGTACTCCGTATTTAACCCGCTCTAGAAGCCTAGTCCAGTTGAGGGTCAGTTCAATGGTGACTGCCCTCCCCCGCAGGATGTTGATGGTGGCGGAGCTGGTGATTGTAATGCCATTGAACATCAAGTGGTGATTAGGCTTCCTTGTTGGAGGTGGCTGTTGCTTGGCACAAATGTTACTTGCCATTAGTCAGCCCAAACTAGAACCTGGGGGTACAGGACACAATTTTTGAAATTTGCAGATGACACAGAACTTGGAAGTGAGGAGTGAAGAGGAGGCAGAGAAGGATTAGCCACTTGGCACCTCGAACTGATGATGGTTGTAAAAGCTTCAGCCTCAGCTTTTGCACTCATTTGGGCTTTGCCATCATGGAATGTAGCAGACAATTAAAAAAAAATTGTAAAGGTTTTTTTAATAAGAAAATGAAAAGTAAAATAATAGTTTGAGAGAGGGTATGACAGCTCTGAGGAAATCTATTAGCTGAACATAAAGGTATGGAGTTATTAAACATTGTGCATTGACTTTTACAACAGACAATGGCAATGAAAATGTAGAGAATTGTAGCTGTACTAGAGGAAGATATGGAATAATTGTCAGAGAAAAGGAATTGGTTAAAAAAAAATCAACAGAACTCAAGTTAGACATGTAACCAGGTCCTGATGGCAGAAACCCTAGGATATTGAAATAAAATCAGAGGTGTGTGTGTTCTGGCCACAATTTTATAATCCTCCTTAAATGTGCAAATTGTGTCGTGGGACTAGAGAGTATTCAATGTAACAACCTTGGTCAAGAATGAAACATAGAAAATAGGTGCAGGAGTAGGCCATTCGGCCCTTCGAGCCTGCACCACCACTCAATAAGATCATGGCTGATCATTCACCTCAGTACCCCTTTCCTGCTTTCTCTCCATACCCCTTGATCCCTTTTAGCCGTAAAGGCCATATCTACCACCCTCTTGAATATATCCAATGAACTGGCATCAACAACACTCTGCGGCAGGGAATTCCACAGGTTAACAACTCTGAGTGAAGAAGTTTCTCCTCATCTCAGTCCTAAATGGCCTACCCCTTATCCTAAGACTGTGTCCCCTGGTTCTGACCTTCCAACATCGGGGACATCCTTCCCACATCTAACCTGTCCCGTCCTGTCAGAATCTTATACGTTTCTATGAGATCCCCTCTCATCCTTCTAAACTCCAATGTATAAAGGCCCAGTTGATACAGTCTCTCCTCATATGTCAGTCCAGCCATCCCTGAAATCAGTCTGGTGAACCTTCGCTGCACTCCCTCAATAGCAAGAACGTCCTTCCTCAGATTAGGAGACCAAAACTGAACACAATATCCTAGGATGAGGCCTCACCAAGGCCCTGTACAACTGCAGTAAACCCTCCCTGCTCCTATACTCAAATCCCCTGGCTATGAAGGCCAACATGCCACTTGCATTCTTCACTGCCTGCTGTACCTGCATGCCAACTTTCAATGACTGATGAACCATGACACCCAGGTCTCGTTGCACCTCCCCTTTTCCTAATCTGCCTTCGTGTTTTTGCCACCAAAGTGGATAACCTCACATTTATCCACATTATACTGCATCTGCCATGCATTTGCCCACTCACCTAACCTGTCCAAGTCACCCTGCAGCCTCTTAGCATCCTCGTCACAGCTCACACCGCCACCCAGTTTAGTGTCATCTGCGAACTTGGAGATATTACACTCAATTCAGTCATCCAAATGATTGATGTATATTGTAAAGAGCTGGGGTCCCAGCACTGAGCCACTCCACTAGTCACTGCCTGCCATTCCGAAAAGGACCCTTTTATCCCGACTCTCTGCTTCCTGTCTGCCAACCAATTCTCTATCCACGCCAGTACATCACCCCCAATACCATGTGCTTTGATTTGGCACACAATCTCTTATGTGGGACCTTGTCAAAGGCCTTTTGAAAGTCCAAATACACCACATCCACTGGTTCTCCCTTGACCATTCTACTAGTTACATCCTCAAAAAATTCCAGAAGATTTGTCAAGCATGATTTCCCTTTCATAAATCCATGCTGACTTGGACCGATCCTGTCACTGCTTTCCAAATGCGCTGCTATTTCATCTTTAATAATTGATTCCAACATTTTCCCCACTACTGATGTCAGGCTAACCGGTCTATAATTACCCGTTTTCTCTCCCTCCTTTTTTTAAAAAGTGGTGTTACATGAGCTACCCTCCAGTCCATCGAAACTGATCCAGAGTCGATAAACTGTTGGAAAATGATCACTAATGCATCCACTATTTCTAGGGCCACTTCCTTAAGTACTCTGGGATGCAGACAATCAGGCCCCGGGGACTTATCGGCCTTCAATCCCATCAATTTCCCCAACACAATTTCCCGCCTAAATAGGACATCCTTCAATTCCTCCTTCTCACTAGGCCCTCGGTCCCCTAGTACATCCGGAAGGTTACTTGTGTCTTCCTTCGTGAAGACAGAACCAAAGTATTTGTTCAATTGGTCTGCCATTTCTTTGTTCCCCATTATAAATTCACCCGAGTCAGTTTGTTTTCAGTACTCTTTTTCTCTTCACATATCTATAGAAGCTTTTGCAGTCAGTTATGATGTTCTCGGCAAGCTTCCTCTCGTACTCTATTTCCCCCCTCCTAATTCGACCCTTTGTCGTCCTCTGCTGAATTCTAAATTTCTCCCAGTCCTCTGGTTTGCTGCTTTTTCTGGCCAATTTATATGCCTCTTCCTTGGATCTAACACTATCCTTAATTTCCCTTGTTAGCCACGGTTGAGCCACCTTCCCTGTTTTATTTTTACTCCAGACAGGGATGTACAATTGTTGAAGTTCATCCATGTTTGCCATTGCCTATCCACCGTCAACCCTTTAAGTATCACTCGCCAGTCTATTCTAGCCAATTCATGCCTCATGCCGTCGAAGTTAGCTTTCCTTAAGTTCAGGACTCTAGTTTCTGATTTAACTGTGTCACACTCCATCTTAATAAAGAATTCTACCATGTTATGGCCACTCTTCCCCAAGGGGCCTCGCACAACAAGATTGCTAATTAGTCCCCTCATTAGACATCACCCAGTCTAGGATGGCCAGCTCTCTAATTGGTTCCTCGACATATTGGTCAAGAAAACCATCCCTAATACACTCCAGAAAATCCTCCTCCACTGCATTGCTACCAGTTTGGTTAGCCCAATCTATGTAAATTAAAGTCGCCCATGATAACTGCTGTACCTTTATTGCACACATTCCTTATTTCTTGTTTGATGCTGTCCCCAACCTCACTACTACTGTTTGGTGGCCTGTAAACAACTCCCACCAGCGTTTTCTGCCCTTCGGTATTCCGGAGCTCCACCCATACCGATCCCACATCATCCAAACCAATGCCCTTCCTTATTATTGCATTAATTTCCTCTTTAACCAGCAATGCCACCCCACCTCCTTTTCCTTTCTGTCTATCCTTCCTAAATGTTGAATACCCCTAGATGTTGAGTTCCCAACTACATCATATCCATTAACTGCTATCTGCGCAGTTAATTCGTCCACCTTATTCCGAATACTCCTTGCATTGAGGCTTGTCTTTTTAACACACTTTGCCCCTTTAGAATTTTGCTGTAATGTGGCCCTTTTTGTTTTTTGCCTTGGGTTTCTCTGCCCTCCACTTTTACTATTCTCCTTTCTATCTTTTGCCTGTCTCCCTTTTATTTCCCTCTGCCTCCCTGCATAGGTTCCCATCCCCCTGCCATATTAGTTTAACTCCTCCCCAACTAGCACTAGCAAATACTCCCCTAGGAAGGATAAACCAGGCAACTACAAAGCAGTTAGTTTAATATCGCTTGCGGGCAAGCTCTTAGAATCCATAACTTTAGATAAAATTTGCGAGCATTTAGGAATGCATGGGTTAATTAAGGACAGTCAGCATGGATTTGTTAAAGGCAAGTCGTGTTTGACAATTTTAATAGAGTTTTGTTCAGATGAGACTTACTATACAAATTCAGGTGTATAAGATAGCAGGATGGATAGAAAGTTGGGTGATGGGCAGGATACAAAGAGTTATAGCAAATGTCTAGGATTTGACCCTTATTTGTGACATTGAAAATAACAAGTCTACGTAAGAATATCTTCCTTTTAAAATCCATCTGTTCTGTTTAATTCTCTATAGTCTGGGAGGGGAATGTGCTGGGATACGATATGCTTCAAATGGATTGAAGTGCAAGCATAGTTCAATGGAAGGGAGGACATTTAAAAAAAATTCCCACCCAGTGCTATGCACAAGGGGATTCTCTAACTCACCTCCAAAGAAGTAAAATAAAAAGAAAACTGAATGATGCACAAAATCCAAGCCATAGAGAAAACCAACTTTATTAACCAAATAAATCGTAAAATAGAAATGCAAATAACCATCCAAATTGTATTGGAAAAGTTGGTAGTCATTAAATGTTATTAGAAGCATATTGTATCAAAATAAAGTGATATTTAAAGGCAATGGAGCATAAGTAACAAGTTAGATTTGCAGGATAAATGTGAACATGAGGCAGTTTTGCAAAATAGTAAACTTGCCATTTGAAAAATTCTAGATAGGCCTAAAAACATGTGTTTCCAGTAACAAAGGTTCGATAGAAATATTACGCACAATTGCCTGAAATTCCCATTAATGCAGCTTGTAAACTTTAAATGACAAAAACACAATTTCTAACTGGAAAGATGTGCATAGCTGTCAAGTGCATATATAGGCCTATATTATTGTGATTAAAAAATTCACTTATTTAAAATACAACTGCAAGCACTTGAATGTAATACGCCAAAGAGAGAATATGAAAGCTTACGCAAGAGAAGACCAAGAAGCCAAAACTACTTGGATCAAAGTAATTAAATGACAGAAGCATTTATTTTTGTGTCAAACTGCTGAACATGCCCCACTGAGCTTGTAATTCAATGTTTTATTTGTTGAATTAATGCTAGACACAGT
Source organism: Pristiophorus japonicus (assembly GCF_044704955.1). Taxonomy (NCBI): domain Eukaryota; kingdom Metazoa; phylum Chordata; class Chondrichthyes; family Pristiophoridae; genus Pristiophorus; species Pristiophorus japonicus. The sequence continues at coordinate 88,290,240 of NC_091978.1, read as the reverse complement.
AACATTTAATTATAGGCAACACCTTACAATATTTTCCAAAACAAAAAAAAAAATTGTGGAGGACACCACATTTGAACTTGGAACACTAATAAAAAGATATTCCTATCTTTACTGGAAACACAGTAATCTTAAAGGCCAAAAGCAGATTAAACAAGCGCTGTCCGACTGTAAGGCACCCTGCTGAAATACTGTATTATTCATGTACATCTGGTTAAAAAATAGAAAAAGTTAGAAAGTAATATTAATTCCCCCCAAAACACAGTATTTCTGACCTGATTGAAGGCAACACTATTGCTGCTATTATAGGGAGTATTTTTCCATTATGGAATTTTCATGATATGTATCATTTAGTCTCTGTGGAATTTAGAATTCATGAATGTGACATACTGTTTAGGTTGTCCCATTGCACCATTAACTCCCTGTTTACATTGGCTTTATATCATTCACTATAGGGACACACAGTTCTTGTGCATCATCTTTGGAATAATCAAATATACCTTCTGACTCCATAAACTTTAAAAAAATATGATATCATACATAAGCTTTACAGCAAATTTGCAACATATCAATACTGCAACCATACATTTCATTTCTCATACCATTGCATACGCACATGCAGACATTAATCGTTCCCTTCAATGCTTAACAGCAAATACGTTAAACACGATTGAATATGTGCAGAACGATTATTTATAGGATGCAGAAAAACATAGCAAGTGGATCGCCTATTGCACCTTTACCGTACAGATTGGGAAATTACGAGAACACTATTGCATGAACATGTAAAAAATCTGGTCACACATTCATTTATCTGATCAGATATTTTGCTGTTTGACTGCTAAACTGGATGCCTGGTCGAGACCAGCTGTTAGCTGTTTTAAGTAGATTGCCATTAATTTTCCTCTTGCTCACAAAGTTCTGAAGGAAGGAATTTGTACTGCTGCTGTCGGATCTGTGCTAGCTTCTTGCGGGCCTCTTCAAGTTCTCTCTCTTTTCGCAGCATTTCTTCCTGGGCTGCAATAATCTGTTAAAGAAGCAGGTGTAATTCCTTAAAGTAACTAGAACATGGCATGGCAACAGCCCACATAGATGTAATTTTTAATTACCCACTCGGGATGTGTGTGTCACTGGCAAGGCCGGCATTTACTGGCCATCCCTAGATGCCCTGAGAAGGTTATGATACAATGGAGTGGTTGCTGGGCCACTTCAGAGGGCAGTTAAGAGTCAACCACGTTGGTGTGGAACTGGAGTCACATGTAGGCCAAACTGGGCAAGGATAGCAGATCTCCTTCCCTAACTGATATCAATGAACCCAGTTGGGTTTTTATGACAGACACACACCTGCATGGGCACTTTTTACTCACACTAGCTTTAGTTTCAGATTTTATTGAACGGAATTGGAATTCTCAAACTTCCATGGTGGAATTTGAACGCGTGTTCTTTGGATTACTAGTCCAGTATCATAACGATTACTGTACCCAACTCAATCCGCTCACTTACCTGAGCAATGCCACCAACCATCTTATTCTTGACAACAACATTCTCCTCTTCATGGTCATTGAATGCTGCAGCCTTCTGTGCAGCCTTCACAAGGTTGTCAGATGCTCTCTTCACAGCATTACCCGCAGTCTGCAAAAAGAAAGCGCACACTGAGTGATGGTCCAAAATGATAATGCTAATCCTAGAAGCTGTTTACACACTGGGGACAAGATTGGGAGAACTTCTTCCGAATGGAGTTCCACAAAAAAGCTTTCCCCCTGAATACTAAATGTCATGAAAAAAAAACTGTTGCAATAAAACTAGTGGGAGTGCAATGTAGAGACCACCACAGGTGATCTTATATATTTTTTTGTAAATCAGGCTCTAAAGATTAAATACCAAAACAATTTGAAATCGAATTGGCTGAAAACTGTCTTCTGTGATGGTGAGGACCTCAGGACGAAGCCAATATGGATCATCCACTCGACACTTCTGGCTGAAGATAGTTGCAAATGTTTCAGCCTTGTCTTTTGCACTCGTGTGCTGGGCTCTGCCATCATTGAGGATAGGGATATTCATACAGCTTCCCCCTCTTGTTAGTCATTTAATTGTCCACCACCATTCATGACTGGATGTGGCTGGACTGCAGAGCTTTGATCTGGTCCACTGATTGTGAGATCGCTTAGCCCCGTCTGTAGCATGCTGTTTCCACTGTTTTGCACGTATATAGTCCTTTGTTGAAGTTTCCCCAGATTAGCACCTTATTTTTGGGTGCTCCTGGCATGCTCTTCTGCACTCCTCATTGAACCAGGATTGATAGTAATGGTAGAGTGAGAGATATGCTGAGCCATGAGGTTACAAATTGTGGTGGAATACAATTCAGCTGCTGTTGATGGCCCACAGCGCCTCATAGATACCCAGTTTTGAGCTACTAAATCTGTTTGGAATCTATCCCAATGTAGCATGGTGGTAGCACCACACAACATGGATGGAGGGTGCCCCAGAGTGAAGACTGGACTTAGTCTTCACAAGGACTGTGTAGTGGTCACTGCTACCTATGTGGTCATGGAAAGATGCCTCAGCGACATGTAGATTGGTGAGGGCAAGGCCAAGTAAGTTTTTCCCTTGTGTTGGTTCTCTCACCACCTGCCACAAGCCCAGTCTGGCAGCTATATCCTTCAGGACTCGGCCAACAATGGTGCTACCGAGCCACTTTTGGTGGTGGACATTGAAGTCCCCCAGCCAGAGTACATTCTGTGCCCTTGCTTCCTGCAGTGCTTCTTCCAAGTGGTGTTCAACATGGAGTACTGATTCATCAGCTGAGTAATCAGGTGGTTTCCTTGCCCATGCTTGACCTGAAGCCATGAGACTTCATGGGGTCCGGAATCAATATTAAGGATGCCCAGGGTCACTCCGTCCTGACTCTATACCACTGTGTCGCCATCTCTGGTGGGTCTGTCCTGCCAGTGGGACAGGACATACCGAGGGATGGTGATGGAGGAGTCTGGGACATTGGCTGAAAGGTAAAATTCTGTGAGTATGACTGTCAGGCTGTTGCTTGACTTGTCTGTGAGACAGCTCTCCCAATTTTGGCAACCAGTACCATTGGCCCAAGTGCCCTTCAAACAAGTGGCCATTCATCATATGTTTGCTGGAACTGTCCAAGTTAAGAGGCCAATCAGCACACTGTTAACAGGAGTCACCAATCAGAAACAGGAAGCTCTGAAAATTTCATTCATCAGCCCAGGGACAGAGGCTAACTTCAGTACTCACTACCACCTTTCATGTCAAGATTCCCAAACACAGCACTGACCAGGTATCAAATTTGGGACTTTACTGGTCTATGGTTCAGTACATCATAGGCAATCCCTCAAAATCGAGGAAGACTTGCTTCCACTCAAAGTGAGTTCTCAGGTGGCTGTACAGTCCGATGTGGGAATTACAGTCTCTAACAGGTGGGGCAGACAGTGGTTAAAGGAAAGGGTGGGTGGGGAGCCTGGTTTGCCGCATGCTCCTTCCGCTGTCTGCGCTTGGTTTCTGCAAGCTCTCGACAACGACACTCTAGTTACTCCGCATCCTCCCGGATGCTCTTCCTCCACTTTGGGCGCTCTTGGACCAGGGATTCCCAGGTGCCGGTGGGGATGTTACACTTTATCAAGGAGGCTTTGATGGTGTCAGTGAAGCATTTCCTCTGCCCATCTGGGGCTCACTTGCCGTGTAGGAGTTCTGAGTGGAGCACTTGCTTAGGGAGTCGTGTGTCGGGCATGCGGACGATGTTGCCCGCCCAACGGAGCTGGTCAAGTGTGGTCAGTGCTCCGCTGCTGAGGATGTGGGCCTGAGCGAGAACACTGACATTGGTGAGTTTGTCCTCCCAATGGATTTGCTGGATCTTGCGGAGGCAGCGCTGGTGGTACTTCTCCAGCACATTGAGGTGTCTGCTGTGTATAGTTCACGTCTGAGCCATATAGAAGGGCAGGTATCACTATAAGCTTGGTGCCAGATTTGAGGTTCTGATTTTCAAACACTCTTCCTCAGGCGACCGAAGGCTGCGCTGGCACACTGATGACTAGGTCCAACACTCCTCCAATGTCTGCCCTTGCTGATAGTATACTCCTGAGGTATGGAAAATGGTCCACGTTGTCCAAGGCTGAGCCATGGATTTTGATGACCGGGGGGCAGTAGTGTGTGGCAGGATCAGTTTGGTGAAGGACCTTTGTCTTATGGATGATTAGCATAAGGCCCATGCTTTCGAACGTCTCGGTGAAGGTGTTGATGATGGCTTGGAGTTCAGCCTCAGTGTGCGCAAACGCAAGCATCGTCCGCGTACTGCAGTTCAATGACAGAGGATGGGGCGACCCTGGAGGTGACGTAGGTTGAACAGGTTCCCACTGGTTCTATAGTTTAGTTCCACTCCAGCGGGGAGCTTTTCGATAGTGAGATGGAGCATTGCAGCAAGAAAGATCAAGAGCAGCATTAGTGCGATGACGCAGCCCTGCTTGACCCCAGTCCGGATGTGGATTGGGTCTGTGATGGATGCATTGGTCAGGATCACGGCTTGCATGTCGTCGTGGAGCAGGCGGAGGATGGTGGCAGCCAAAACAGAGGACGACGGTCCATTGTCCCTCACGGTCGACAGCGTCAAAGGCTTTTGTGAGGTCAAAGACGGCCATATACAAGGGTTGGTGCTGTTCCCTGCATTTTTCTTGTAGTTGTCACGTGGTGAAGATCATGTCAGTTGTACCCCTTAGTGGACAGAATTTGCCTTGTGATTCTGGGAGGAGCTCTTCAGCCACAGGGAGAAGACGGTTGAGGAGGATTCTTGATGACTTTCCCAGTGGCCATGAGCAGGGAGATTCCTCTGTAGTTACCGCAGTTGGACTTGTCCCCTTTTTTGAAGATGGTCACCATTACGGCATCTCTCAGATCTCCGAGCATGCTCCTTCCAGATGAGAGAGAGAGAGGTCATGCATTTGTGCCAACAGTGCCTCTCTGCCATACTTCAGTGCCTCAGCGGGGATTCCATTTGCTCCTGATGCCTTGATCTTGAGCTGATGGATGGCCTTTTCTACCTTGTGTAGGGCTAGGGCTTTGCTGAGATGGTGCCAGGTAGCATGCTGCGGGATGGAGATTTGTGTCAAAGGTAGAGTCTCGGTTAAAGAGATCTTTGAAATGCTCCTTCCAGTGGGCCCCGACTGCCTCTATGTTCTTGGCCAGCAATGGGGTCGGGCCTTGGCCGTAGGTGGCCTTGACGGCGGTGAAGAATCCTCGCACGTCATGGTTGTCGGCCAGCTGCTGGAACTCCTGTGCTTTCTTCACCCACCATCTATTATTTAGGTCGGAGGATTTTTTGTTGGACCTCGGCCTTCAGCCGTCTGTAGAGCTACTTTGCTGCTCCCAAGTTGGATCGCTGCTTTAAATTCAGAAATGTCTTGCGTTGAGGCTTATTAGCTTCTGGATCTCGTGGCTGTTCTTGTCAAACCAGTCTTCGTGTTTCCTGGTTGAGTGACCGAGCGTATCTTCTCAGGTGCTGGTTATGGAGGCCTGGAGGGTAAGACCAGGCACTGTGGGCACTCTGCGTCTCAGGGTCATCGAGGGTCGCTGGCTGCATAAGGCTTTCTTAACTGGGTCTTTGAATGCCCCGGCGTGGATTTTTCTGCGGCATTGTTTCTGGTGCCCTTGCTGCTTTGGGGCTACACTGATGTAAATGACAGAGCGAATTAGGCGGTGGTCCGTCGAGCAGTTGTCGGCTCCCGTCATGGCGCAGTTGATGCGCACGTCCTTGCAGTCCCTCACTTGGATGAGGACATAGTCGAGCAGATGCCAGTGCTTGGAGTGAGGGTGTTGCTATGATGCCTTGTCCCTGTCCCTCTGATGGAAGGTGTTGGTGATGACAAGATCGTGTTCTAGACATTTTGTCAGGAGCAGGGTACCGCTGGAGTTGGTTTTCCCTACTCCCTCTCTGCCGATCACGCCTCTCCAGAGGTCTGTGTCCTTACCGACTCTGGTGTTGAAGTCGCCGGTTGTCTGTAGGGACTCGGGACAGAGATTGTTCGAGGTTGGAGTAGAATTCCTCTTTGGTCTCATCTGTTGCACGAGCGTTGGGGCGTACACGCTGATGACTGTGGCGCACTGGTTCCGGGCTAGGGTGAGCCGGAGAGTCACGAGACGTTCGCTTATCCCACGGGGAGTCTCTGAGACTCATTCTTGATGGCGAAGCCCACTCCGTGGAGGCGGCGTTCTTGTTCTGGTTTACCCTTGCAGAAGGTGGTGGAACCACCACCTTGTTCTTTAAGCTGGCCTTCCCCTGCCTGCCGGGTCTCACTTAGGGCGGCGATGTCTACGTTGAAGCGTCTTGAGTTCCCGGGCAACAATAGCAGTGCGACGTTCTGGTCTGTCACTGTTGGGGTTGTCTATGAGGATCCTGACGTTCCAGGTCCCGAACTTCATTTTGAAGGGTGGAAGATGCCTGTGCGCGAGTTCTTTTAACGTGGAGTGGCCGTTGCATGCTGGCTACCACACGTGCTTAGTGGAGCGATGTCTTGGCCCAGTGGCAAGGGGATCAGGGGATCCGAGACGACTGGTAGAGCCAGGCTCTACTGTATGGGTCTAGTTGCCCATGGTGAGATGTGAGCCGTAAAGCTCGGCACTGAGCAGCGCCTTCAGGTGAGGTAGTGAGGGACCAGAGGTGTGGAGGGCGAAGGTGGGAGCCACTGGGGCCCTGTTTGCTTTTGTTGGCTGCATCCCGCCCCATCTTGCTTCTTGATGAGCCGCTGGAGAGGACAGGAAGGCCGCCGCCATTACCTGTGCCACGAGTTCCAAGCAGGCCGAAGGGATGCAGAGTGGGCCGAAGGGATGCCGGTTCCAGGTGGGCCGAAGGAATGCAGAGTTCAAACCCGAGAAGTCTGTGAGCAGCTGTAGCTTCTTCCTGGTAGGCTTCACAGGCTCCTGGTGTAGGTGGTGTGGGGGAAAAAAAAGGGGGTCTTGGATGGCCACGGGTGAAGGTGGTCAGTGGAGCTCTCTTGGGAGCTGCCGTTCCAGGCGCCATATTGCAGGATAACCATACCTTACCATTTATCTACTGAGCCATGGGGTGGCTGGGGGAGGAGGGGGGACGGGGGAGAGAAAGAGTCTTGCAACACAAGACAGCTTGGCCTCAGAACATGGGGCCCAAATTTGGCCCACCCGTTTTTTCGGCCACTCACCGGAGATGCGCAGACTTCCAAGGGTGAAAACGGCACTGAAACGATCTCCCCAGATTCTGGCCGCTCTGTTGCCTCTCCCATGGCTAGGCGCGGCCTATCCATTAGGGGGCGGAGCTAGGGCCCTGCGCGAAAAACAGTGCCGGCAGCTCAATGCATGCGCACTGGAGGTTACGCGCAGTAGCTTCTGCCCCCAGCTGGAGAGTCCTTGGAGAGAGAAGTCCTGGAAGTCGTTGGAGAGCAGTCCTCGGAGAGTCCTTGAGGGAGTCGGAGTCAGAGAGGAGTTGGCCTGCTGACTTCCCGGGCCAAGTTAGGATGGTAGGACTTAAGTTTTATTTTTTATTTATTATTGATGGTTTTTATGCTTCTTGAATGTTGTTGTGAAGGTGTTTAGTGCTTTGCAAGGCCCGCTCCCCCAAACTCTGGCTACTTGCGCCGATTTCTTAACTCTCTGCAAGGGTTTTCTGTGCAGCCACATACGCTGGCCTAAGTTAGTTTGGAGCAACTATTAGCTATCCAAACTGGCTTAAATGGCCACAACGGGCATAGGTGGCTGGTAACGCCCCCTTTTGAAAAAAAAACTAAAAAAAAATCCTAACTAACTCACTTACACTGGCGCAAATTAAATGTGCAGAATGGGGATTTTTAAGATATTCCAGAAAAATCAAGTTTCTCCAAAAAAAAGAGCAACTCCTGGGCAAATTTGGGCCCTTTAAATCAGGCTATTCATTAACATTTACTGAAAACAAACATTAAGAGCCAAGAGCTTCCAATAGTATAATGTTTAGAATCTCACACTATAGGCTAAACTACTGATAACGAGCAATACTTGGAACTGTGTCAGTTTGTGAAATAGTTGAGTTTAGTGTACTATTAGAACAGCAATTAATAACATTCATCAAATCCCTGCACTGGAAAATAAATATTTTAATGTACTTCTCGAAAATAACTAATTAATCCTGATTAAGAGACATGACAATGTGAACAAAGATTATCCTGGTTGGAAAATGGATATGAACATGGTAATACCTGTGTGCCAATGATTAAAAACAGAATTATTCAATAGAAGACTTGCCTAAAATGGACATATTTAAAACAAGTCAAATTTACTCAGCTCTTTATACTTAAACAGCTACATATTTATCAAACTAATTCTAACATCCTTCCAAAACTGTAACGCCTCAGGAGCATTAAATATTACTTGTTTTAAATCCACGTTCTACTATACTTTGGATCAAGCTGTTTCGAAGGCCAAGTAATCACATTTTTGCACTAAAAGGTTATTACACAGTTATACTCCATTTCTATCACTAGGTGACACCATGCTAAAACTGAACAAACAGTGCAGTGCATATCTATTCAGCATCCCAAAGTAAAACATTGGATATCGCAATGATAAAATACACTATAGATCACGGTTGAAAAAGGAGGATTTCCCACTTGCTTAAATCAAAGTAAGATTGATTGGATGTTTCAGGAGCAAAATAATTAGAAAACAAAAAGCAGGATAAAAGAAAGAAAATTAAATAAAGCTTAAAAGTAGATGTCTGGATTATTTAAGTGTTCAAAATAATTCAATTGGCAATAAAAGCTTGTCGTCTTCATTTTAATGGAAAAGCTATTCAAGTATATGCAAAGAAAAATCAAAGGATTCCAGTTTACAAGAGAAATTAGTGTGGCCAATAGTGGTAACTGTTCAATAACAGTTTTTCTAGACATTTAAAATAAATATATGCATTTGAACTGAATTGATCCAAAGTATTTCAGTTGCCAAATTATGAAATTTTACCCACAATTTCAGGTGCTTTAATGAAATTCTGGTGTTTTAAAAGCAAGACAGACTGCACCATCTATAATTTATTTCCAAGACATAAAACTGTAGATCTCACTTCTCTCTATCTATAATTTTCAAGCTTTTAAAATTCAAGCTTGGTATAATGTCTGCTCTTGTATCTTCCCTCCCTTTTATCCCACAGACAAGAAGTTATTGAATTTCTCCAGTGTTACCAGTCTAATCTGCTTCCATCTGATCTCCTTGGTATCCTCTGCACTGATTTTTTGCCAGTGGGTAGTGAACTTATTACATTAATTTTCAAAGCAATGTTAGAACAAAATGGCGCAGCAGTCATTGTGGCCAAATCCATCCTGGGGTCAAAAAATGTTTATAATTTTTTTAAATAAAGTACACAAGACTGATTTTTGTTCTCTATTACTGCATCTACAGTGGCTATGCAGCCTTTAACCAAATACAGGCAACTCTTGATTATCCGGATCCCTTGGGGATTGGACTATGCCGGGTAAATGATTTCTCTGTTAGAGCGAGTTGACATTATAGTTAATGCTTACAGTACTGCAGGTGTGCTCTAACCAATAGCTATAGCGCATCTTCTAATCCTTGAATTTTAGTCCTCTAGATCTAAAGACCATTAGGCTTGTTGATTACTTCCTGTAACTGTTCGTGGCATTTTAATGAATTATGAGAGGCAGTGGAACTGCGTGGGAACAGCAGCGAGAGCTGAGGCAGGGTGGAGCGCTTAAAAGCAGCGCGGAAAGTGCAGGCTCGACAGAGGCAGTGGACCTGTGTGTGAGCAGCAGCGGGAGCTGAGGCAAGGCAGAGCGCTTAAAAGCAAGGCTCAACAGGCAACATTCGAAAGGAACATCAAAGTGACGTCAGCAGCATGCACACACGTCATTTTAAATGCCGTTACAACGGTTTCCCATTGCATCCGTGTACGAATAATTGAGAGTTGCCTGTATAATTATGTCGGCAGTGCATTGGACAATTAGCAGAGTCTCTGCCCCTCCTTCATAACAAGGGAGAAGAGGAGGAGGAATTTGCATGCGCATATTTGCGTTTGCTTGCTTATAAAATGGCACAAAATATAATTTAATTCACACTGTATACACATTTCATACCTGGAGTCTCTTCATGGCCTCCGAATCCTGATCTGCCTTCACCTTGCAGGCCACTAACAGCTGAGCAGTGGATGCCGCCACCTGCTTGGCTGAAGAGATGAGCTTCTCCTCACTGGCATGGCCCTGAACTGCAGCATTAGCTGCTTCACACAAACTGCTCGTGGCAGCAGCAACCATTCGAGCCTGTTAAAACAAGTATATTACTTAGTTTGCAGTCTGAAGCAGTAACATTAAATATCAACCCTGAGAACCAACAAATAGGACCCTCTGCTTACTGGAATTTGTATAATTTGATTTAAATTGGGTGAAGAGATTTTAAAGTATTCTAAATTGCCGATCGAGGCTCTCAAAGATTAATACTGTTTTAATATTCCCTTGCAATTTCATAAAAATAATGTAGTCAGACCATCTAATAATTGACCATCGAGTTGTTTTTTTGGAGAGAGAGTGGGAGAAGACACACTGACATTGTACTCACTGCTGAAATGAGGCCTTGTGACCATTGGCCATCGTCCACTGCATTTGCCGGCACAGCTCCAACCTATGGTTAAAAAAAATACTTCCGTCAATGTTTGCAGTGCAGAGTTTGTCAGAGTCGTCATCCTACAATTAAACAATTTATTCAGGTGAACACACTTAGAAGTAGACTAGGTAAATAATTATAGCTTTTTCAAACAGAGGGAAAGAATACAAAGTAAGATTGGCAATTATTTAGCTTACAATAGCTGTAATCCTTTATTGAACTGAAAACAATTCCCAAGGTAGCTTGTTCCTAATAATAGGTGCTGAAATAAAACCCTATTGTACACAACAGTATTGACCTGAAATTACACGGGTGCTTTGTAATACTGAGAATAAGTACTTGTACTGTCCTGGAGAACATAAAAAAATTAAGCAGACAAAAACATTTTGCCTGCCATTTTTGCATTTCATTCTTATGCCAATACATATTTTTAAAAATACACAAGCATTGTAAAATTAACTTGAAAATGGGCACTGATGCATTCAGGATGTTATGTATTTAACCCGTTGTAACCTGACCACCAGAGGACCCACCTGTTGGAGTCCCAAGGGATCCCTGCATTCCTTGGGAGCACAGTATATAAGCAGGCCACCCACGAGCTACCTGCACTCTGGAATCTTATTAAAAAGGAGCTAAGGTCACATTTGCTCATTGTACACCGTACTCAGTTTCCACCTTTATTATGAGTGTTCCACAGGACCTGTGAAATAATCTGACTCCTTACCTTGCCTTGAGCCACGAGCTCTCTCTGAGCAGCTGAGGCAGCTTTCACAAGGGCACTGGTTGCCGCAGCGATCGACTTGGCTGCCTCCAGGATCTGTTCTTCAAAGTTTAGACTTTCATCTGCTTGCTGTTGGACACAAAAAGTAAAAAAAAAAAATTAAATGTGAATATAAATCGTATTAAAAAGATACTATGTTAATTGCCAGTAAAACATATTTGCATTTACCAAAACACAAACATAAAAAGTGTGAATTCAAGGATAACAATGAGGAATTTAGTGAATAGATAACAAATAAATTGAAGAATTTTGGAAACCAACGTGCAAAAGAAAAAAAAAATCATGGGTAGGATACATTCTACTATATACCACAAAACTTGCGTTATTAGATACAGAACTCAGGACAGAAACTCATTATTGAAACACTGAAATATGTAGGTTTTCTATTAAACAAAAATTAATAAGCCACCTTTTAAAATGCTGTAAAGACAAGAAACTGTACAAATATGTTTGACATATAGTTGAGTTTTAGCTAACAACCTAATATAGCAAACATATCAGACAGTCGCTTGTAACAATATATGCATAGTGAATAGTTCTAATCGCAACATATTGATTATACTGTATCGCTGCTAAATAACTCCACTACTTTATAGAAACTGTATCTAGAGTTATGTTTAAATCATAAAATTCACGTCAGAATTCATACAAATTAATATTAAGGTCATAAGAATTGCATGCTTGATCTAATATTTTTAACGTAATCACTAGAAGTTCAGTAAGGTGTAATGAAGGATTCGTAAATTTTCATTGTTTACATTCAAACTGTGAAAAAACACCCAATAGTAAAATTACAGATTTTGCCCTCCCAAATGTAGGTTGTATCAGAAGAGAACATGTTGAGCTATACAACACTGGGGTGAAGTACTCCTCTTCTTCTTAGACGATCCCTTGTTTCGAGGATGACTTGCTTCCACACCAAAAAGGGATGCGTTCACATGTTTCAATGAAGGACCTGATATTCCAGTCCCGAACTACATGTTGAAGGGTGGAAGATGCCTGTGCATGGATTTTTTTTAAAAAAAACTTGTGGTGGCCGTTGCACACCAGCCACCACACAGGCTTGACAGAGCTAGGTCTTGGTCCAGTGGCAAGGATTAACCAAGACAACTGGAGACCAGCTCTGCTGCACAGACTTAGTGCGCACACATATTGCAGTGTGGGCCGGCCCGTGCTGCCCCTGGGCCCTCGCCTCTTCTGGGCCCCGAACTACGAGTGGTTACAGGTCTGATACAATAAGAGTTGAGCTTTACCATTTACTAAGTGGGTAAAAGCATTGTACAGCGCGACACTGAGTTACACAGACTAGGAAGATCCCAAGTCCAAACCTGTTGAATTAAGTAATCCTATTCAGGCCAGTACTGCAACTGGCTTCAGCTTTCCTGGAACGAAAGGGGGAAATTGGCCAAGAGTCCCTTTTCTAACCGCTATCGATTGACCAAAGGTGGAAGCGCTTATGTATGGACAAAACAGGATTCTGCTCATCTGTGATGGATTCCACAATCAAATATTCTGCTAAAACACTATCAAGACTTACAAATTAAAATGCTTAGTTAGATAAGGGAGCAGATCATCACTGCTACCCATGGAAATTTACCTCCAATAACCTTGGCTGCCTTCAGGACAGGAAGGTTAAAGGAGAAAACTGGTGGGAAAATTATAAGTTGTACCAGCTATATCCTCAAACAGCTACAGTATCAAGGACTACAAGAGCTGGACAGCGCATAATTTATTGATCAGAACTCCTATATCAATTTCTCTTCTTGAAACTTCAATTTTAAGCCCACTTCTTTCCCCAACCCACAAACATATGCAAGCACCTATAAAATGGTTTGACCCTGCAAACGTCTCCAATGATTAGTGCTATCTAATGGGGGTCCCTGGGGGGGAGGAGCAAGGAGAAGAGGAGAGTGGTGCAGAATCATATGATAGACTTAATTCCCATTTTCTTGTCAAACTCAAGATAGGCTTCAACCTTGCTTTTGTTAAAAGGTACTTTTGTCACATTCTTAAGAGTAGTACAGTAACTAGGATAGTAATTAGCAATGTTCCCTCTAATTGTTTTGACCCTGCATGGCCCCTTTAAGGGACCATGCCCCATTCGAAGTACTGCGCATGCATGGGTTTACATTGAAAAGCCGACAAGCCGGCTGCGCGGGTTCCCTGGAGTGCAGCTTACAGGGAACATTGGTCACTAGTAGTTATCAAGCTTTCTAGGTGCCAGTCCAGACTATAACCATTATAATTGCTAAACTGTTGATCTATTACATTTTTGGTATTTTCCTTTTCTCTCACTCATTCCTTTCCCTTCAGAAGTTTTTGAATTCTTGGGTGTATAGATCCACAAGCACCAGATCATCCTCTGGTACATTACCCCAAGTGTCCATTACAAATGTTCAAGCCTCGACAGCAAGTGTCAGTAGGTTATTTGACTACAGGGGGCATCACAGTTAGGCCCAATCCAATCCTCACCTAACTTCTACACACGCACTTCCAGCTATCCTCACTGGATAATGACCAGGAGCTTCAAACAATTTTCCCTCCCTAACCCAAGGACATCAAGGCCAGCTCTAGCACCCGTACTGCGACCCCAGCTGAGGTCAGCTAACTCAGCACAGATTGGTTTGTATGGCTCAACCTCATTGGATAAACTAACTAAACCATCAGGAAGGTCCAATAAAATGATTTATTGAAGAGAAGATTTCGAGGGAGCTCGATTTACTGAAATAATGAATTATTCCAGTTTGCTTTGTTAGATTTCTAACTAGATCTATGAGCCCAGGGAAAAGTATGCTGCAGTTTTAATGTCACTCTGCGGGTGTTTTTTCACCTTGGGTTTAGCTCTTGGTTTCAGTTGTTCCAGTTTCTTGGCTGCTGCCTCAATAGCTGCAGCAGCTCTCAGCAATTCATTCTCAGCAATAACTGTTGGGTCTTCAGGATCCACCCATTCTGTGCCTAAAGAAAAAAAGATAAAAAGTTTACAAGAAACTGATCACTCGAGAGCATTTTCTTGGAAATTTCCTTGTAGTACAGGCCATGCGCACAAAGCATTTCCATACTTATCAACGATCCCTCTAATTTATTTTGGGTTGTGCAGCCCCTTTCCGCTTGCACTTTTTCCATTGTAAAGCCGGGACGGGGCCTGCGTGGGACCTCCAGACAGCTGCGCAGTTTAACGGGAACATTACTTCTTATGTGACTGGGCCTCAAAGCCAATAAAGAAAACACAATGGCTGTTTCACCCAATTCATGCTGTAGTTCTCTTCCAGCACTGCCACTTGACAGCAATCCCAGCTTTAGCAATAACACTGTAAATAACATGGCACTAGTATCCCAGAGACATGGTGATCCACATCGCCAGACATCAGTGAAGGTCTGGTAACCAGAAATTAAAGTCTTAACCATGACTCAATTTTTGTCCGATTATGCTTCTGTGAAGCACCTAGGGCCATTTTCTACATTAAAAGGGGTTATATAAATGTAAGTTGTTGATGACTCTGCAATAGTTGTGCACATGCATGCCAGTGTTGAATTACGGACATGAGCCAAGCTAATGTGAAAAGTACAGGTGGTACAGTTTAAAGTAGTGGATAATTACTCTTAATCTGTACTCTTGGCTTCCCGACCTGCCGCTATGTTTTCAGCACCCTCATGCTTTCTAACATGTTTCCAACTTATCTCTTTCTTCTCAATGCCTTGATGTTCACTGATCCCTACTGCTCACAATTGTAGCAAGAGATCTAATGAGAGGTCAGATTAACAAAGCCTCCTACACAATCAGACTTCAGTGCAATTCTCTTAGAATGAAACCGCAGAGAGACGCCTTTCGGCCAATCGTGCCTGTGTCAACTCTTTAGGCCCAACTTTGCCCAACCCCTTTTTAAATGTGGCGAAAAAAAGTCGCCCCATCATGGCCGCTCTTTCAAGTCCCCGGAGTCCCAGCGTGGCCTGCATTCTGAAGTGGGGGGCGAAGCAACAGGCCAGCACCGAAAGCACTGCCAGCACCTGCGCGCATGCTCCTGCCCTCCCAGCGTGTCCTGTGGGCTGTGAGCAGGACTAGATGCTCGCAGCCTCTATCCCCGGCCGAAGGGATGCCCCGATCTCACCGCACCCGCCGGCCCGCTGAGTTCCCAGGCCGAGGTAGGACTTCAGTTTTATTCATTGATGGTTGTGCTTGAGTTTTGAGTTTGGGGGCCGGGGGGGGGGGGGGGGGGTGACATCATGGCCAGCAGCTCGCATTTCTCCGGTCGCTCTGGACTCCTGGTGTGCGTCTTCTCTCCCCTATCCCAGGCCGAATGGCCTCACGCAGAGGCCGGCCTGCTGCCTTTCTGGGCCAACCCGGCCTTCCCGGGCCAACTTCAAAGATCGTGGTAGGATTTACTTCATTTTTTTTAGTATTTTAATTGTTTGAGCTTTTCCTTGCAATGTTTGGTGCTTGGTTGTTGAGGTCCTCTCCAGTTCCCTTCCCTATCCCTGCCCTAATGTCTGCCGAATGTGCGCTGCTTTTTCTTCACTGCCCGCAAGGTTTTTCAGAGCTGGCCACATATGCTGACCTAAGTCAATTTGGAGTAAGTTTTAGCTGGCCAAAGTGGCATAAATGGCCAAAACTGGCGTAAGTGTCTGGGAACGCCCCTTTTGAAAAAAACTGACCGAAACAAAATTGTACCTAACTGACTTACTCTGGAGCAAATTTTGGGGGGAAAATGGCAGTTTTTAAAAACTTATACCAGAAAAACTTACTCCAAAAATATTGATGCAAGTCATGGCCAAAGTTGGGCCCTTTGATAGAGCTCTCCAATTCGTCTTCATCAGGGATTAGTAGTTAGCAATACAAATTGGAAGCAGCCAACAAGGGAATGAGGAAGGGAATTTAGAAACACATCTGGAAGCTGCAGGAGACCAGTGAACATGAGGATAGAAGGCATAGATGGGGAACAGCCTGCTCATTAGGTGCTCAGGACACATGAAGCAATGAGGAAGCCATATTATTTGAAATTACATAAAGGAGCTCAAGTCAACCCATGTTACACCTGACTCAGGTATATTTTTTAATCTATACAGAGAATCTGGAGCAAAAATTAGTAGCCATTTTATTCCTGGCAGTTTTGCTGAGAACATTCACCTAACTTGTTATTTTTAAATTAAGTTTGTAATAATTTCAATTTTGTTGTAATCAATCCAGATGATAATAGCATCAGGGAAAGTGCTGTGTTTTCAGCAATTGGAATTAAAAGGCTTTTTAAATTAAATAGAACATAATTGCCAGACTGTTAACACTAATCATAAAAAACTCAAGACAGAACTGCCACAATCCACAACTAAACAAATCCTGCAGCACATTACAAGATTATCTGCTTCAGCACAGAACTTCCTCCAGTGTTCTGTGGCTGCAATAGGTTCACTGAAAAATTCCATATAAAGTCAGTCAGACATGTAGATCTGTAAGATGATGACATCATTACAAATCATATGTTGGTGTATCCTGGAAAACTGCCTATTAAGCAGCATAGAAACATAGAAATCTACAGTGCAGAAGACAATCATTTCGGCCCAGCGTATCCACGCCGGCCGGCAAAGAGCCACACGGCCCTCGGTCAGCAGCCCTGAAGGTTACATATAAACCTAGGAACAATGAACAATGGCAGAAAGGTAAAGAGCATCCGGCCCAACCAACCCACCCCACAACTGCGACACCCCTTGCACTGAAACATTCTACACTCCACCCTAACCGGAGCCATGTGATCTCCTGGGAGAGGCAAAGATAAAAACCCAGGACAATTGGGGAAAAAATCTGGAAAAATTCTTCTCCGACCCATCCAGGCAATCGAAACTAGTTCAGGAGATCACCCTGGCTGTATTCGATTCCCTGCAGTCCTTACCATCATATCTGCGCCAGCCAATAAGAGGTTATCCAGTCTAATCCCACTTACCAAATTATCAGCTTTTTAATTTATTGGATTATTTCACTACAAAGGAATTTCTGGTGCATAAATTTCCTGTGTGTGTTTAAGCACCACAGGCCAAAACATTCAATTTGTTGCTTTGGAGTACACTCAGTTCCTTCATTTTGCCAGAACAAAAGCCTATGAGTCAAACACTTAGGATACCAAATTTTAAAAATCCTTCTTCAACTAAACGACTAGAGATTATTTAATTTAGTGTGTGTTCAAATATAAATAAATAAAAATTGATATGTCTTTACTATACAGTATAAATGCACACGAGGCCCATACTTGAGAGAGGGTCACTCTCTGACCAGTTACCTTTATTACCAAGACCTCAAGTGATGAAGGTGGGTCGAGCTTCCCCTTTTAATACCTGAAAGTCCAGGTTAGGAGTGTCTCCCACAAGTTCGCCCCTTGTGGTCAATGTTCTCAAGGTGTACAACTTAGGTCAGCTTATACATGGGTTACAATGATAGTTGAATACATGACATAAATGAAACATAGAAAACATAGAAACATAGAAAATAGGTGCAGGAGTAGGCCATTCGGCCCTTTTAGCCTGCACCGCCATTCAATGAGTTCATGGCTGAACATTCAACTTCAGTACCCCATTCCTGCTTTCTCGCCATACCCCTTGATTCCCCTTCTAGTAAGGACCTCATCTAACTCCTTTTTGAATATATTTAGTGAATTGGCCTCAACAACTTTCTGTGGTAGAGAATTCCACAGGTTCACCACTCTCTGGGTGAAGAAGTTCCTCCGCATCTCGGTCCTAAATGGCTTACCCCTTATCCTTAGACTGTGACCTCTGGTTCTGGACTTCCCCAACATTGGGAACATTCTTCCTGCATCTAACCTGTCTAAACCCGTCAGAATTTTAAATGTTTCTATGAGGTCCCCTCTCATTCTTCTGAACTCCAGTGAATAAAGCCCAGTTGATCCAATCTTTCTTGATAGGTCAGTCCCGCCATCCCGGGAATCAGTCTGGTGAACCTTCGCTGCACTCCCTCAATAGCAAGAATGTCCTTCCTCAGGTTAGGAGACCAAAACTGTACACAATACTCCAGGTGTGGCCTCACCAATGCCCTGTACAACTGTAGCAACACCTCCCTGCCCCTGTACTCAAATCCCCTTGCTATGAAGGCCAACATGCCATTTGCTTTCTTAACCGCCTGCTGCACCTGCATGCCAACCTTCAATGACTGATGTACCATGACACCCAGGTCTCTTTGCACCTCCCCTTTTCCTAATCTGTCACCATTCAGATAATAGTCTGTCTCTCTGTTTTTACCACCAAAGTGGATAACCTCACATTTATCCACATTATACTTCATCTGCCATGCATTTGCCCACTCACCTAACCTATCCAAGTCGCTCTGCAGCCTCACAGCATCCTCCTCGCAGCTCACACTGCCACCCAACTTAGTGTCATCCGCAAATTTGGAGATACTACATTTAATCCCCTCATCTAAATCATTAATGTACAGTGTAAACAGCTGGGGCCCCAGCACAGAACCTTGCGGTACCCCACTAGTCACTGCCTGCCATTCTGAAAAGTACCCATTTACTCCTACTCTTTGCTTCCTGTCTGACAACCAGTTCTCAATCCATGTCAGTACACTACCCCCAATCCCATGTGCTCTAACTTTGCACATCAATCTCTTGTGTGGGACCTTGTCGAACGCCTTCTGAAAGTCCAAATATACCACATCAACTGGTTCTCCCTTTTCCACTCTACTGGAAACATCCTCAAAAAATTCCAGAAGATTTGTCAAGCATGATTTCCCTTTCACAAATCCATGCTGACTTGGACCTATCATGTCACCTCTTTCCAAATGCACTGCTATGACATCCTTAATAATTGATTCCATCATTTTACCCACTACCGATGTCAGGCTGACCGGTCTATAATTCCCTGTTTTCTCTCTCCCTCCTTTTTTAAAAAGTGGGGTTACATTGGCTACCCTCCACTCCATAGGAACTGATCCAGAGTCAATGGAATGTTGGAAAATGACTGTCAACGCATCCACTATTTCCAAGGCCACCTCCTTAAGTACTCTGGGATGCAGTCCATCAGGCCCTGGGGATTTATCGGCCTTCAATCCCATCAATTTCCCCAACACAATTTCCCGGCTAATAAGGATTTCCCTCAGTTCCTCCTCCTTACTAGACCCCCCCCGACCCCTTTTATAACCGGAAGGTTGTTCGTGTCCTCCTTCGTGAATACCGAACCAAAGTACTTGTTCAATTGGTCCGCCATTTCTTTGTTCCCCGTTATGACTTCCCCTGATTCTGACTGCAGAGGACCTACGTTTGTCTTTACTAACCTTTTTCTCTTTACATATCTATAGAAACTTTTGCAATCCGTCTTAATGTTCCCTGCAAGCTTCTTCTCATACTCCATTTTCCCTGCCCTAATCAAACCCTTTGTCCTCCTCTGCTGAGTTCTAAATTTCTCCCAGTCTCCAGGTTCGCTGCTATTTCTGGCCAATTTGTATGCCACTTCCTTGGCTTTAATACTATCCCTGATTTCCCTTGATAGCCACGGTTGAGCCACCTTCCCTTTTTTATTTTTATGCCAGACAGGAATGTACAATTGTTGTAGTTCATCCATGCGGTCTCTAAATGTCTGCCATTGCCCATCCACAGTCAACCCCTTAAGTATCATTCGCCAATCCATCCCAGCCAATTCACGCCTCATACCTTCAAAGTTAGCCTTCTTTAAGTTCTGGACCATGGTCTCTGAATTAACTGTTTCATTCTCCATCCCAATGCAGAATTCCACCATATTATGGTCACTCTTCCCCAAGGGGCCTCGCACAACGAGATTGCTAATTAATCCTCTCTCATTACATAACACCCAGTCTAAGATGGCCGCCCCCCTAGTTGGTTCCTCGACATATTGGTCTAAAAAACCATCCCTTATGCACTCCAGAAAATCCTCCTCCACCGTATTGCTTCCAGTTTGGTTAGCCCAATCTATGTGCATATTAAAGTCACCCATTATAACTGCTGCACCTTTATTGCACGCACCCCTAATTTCCTGTTTGATGCCCTCCCCAACATCACTACTACTGTTTGGAGGTCTGGACACAACTCCCACTAACGTTTTTTGCCCTTTGGTGTTCTGCAGCTCTACCCATATAGATTCCACATCATCCAAGCTAATGTCCTTCCTAACTATTGCCTTAATCTCCTCCTTAACCAGCAATGCTACCCCACCTCCTTTTCCTTTTATTCTATCCTTCCTGAATGTTGAATACCCCTGGATGTTGAGTTCCCAGCCCTGATCATCCTGGAGCCACGTCTCCGTAATCCCAATCACATCATATTTGTTAACATCTATTTGCACAGTTAATTCATCCACCTTATTGCGGATACTCCTTGCATTAAGACACAAAGCCTTTAGGCTTGTTTTTTTTTTTAACACCCTCTGTCCTTTTAGAATTTTGCTGTACAATGGCCCTTTTTGTTCTTTGCCTTGGGTTTCTCTGCCCTCCACTTTTCCTCATCTCCTTTCTGTCTTTTGTTTTTGCCTCCTTTTTGTTTCCCTCTATCTCCCTGCATTGGTTCCCATCCCCCTGCCATATTCGTTTAACTCCTCCCCAACAGCACTAGCAAACACTCCCCCGAGGACATTGGTTCCGATTCTGCCCAGGTGCAGACCGTCCGGATTGTACTGGTCCCACCTCCCCCAGAACCGGTTCCAATGCCCCAGGAATTTGAATCCCTCCCTGCTGCACCATTGCTCAAGCCACGTATTCATCTGAGCTATCCTGCGATTCCTACTCTGACTAGCACGTGGCACTGGTAGCAATCCCGAGATTACTACTTTTGAGGTCCTACTTTTTAATTTAGCTCCTAGCTCCTTAAATTCATTTCGTAGGAACTCATCCCTTTTTTTACCTATGTCATTGGTACCAACGTGCACCACGACAACTGGCTGCTGCCTTTATGTGAATGATGTTTGTAATCGTCTGCATTAACACCCCGGTCAAGAAAGGATAAAATGAGATTTCCTGGGCAGAGGGAAGAGAACAAACAGACCAACTGATACACAAACTCTAAAAAATAATATTTCCTTGAGATTGCATCCCAATTATTTAAATTTCAATTATCCAAGTTTAATCAATTATCCAATTGCTTTGTTTTAATTCTTTTGTATCAGAGGTCTTTTATTCTTTCTCCATCCCCCTGAATTTTCCTTGATCTCTCTACCTGCTAAGTTATTTTATTTTCTCTTCCTCCCCCAATGCCTTCTCTCTACCTGCAAACCAGAGACCAGGCTGTACTTGACCGGGGTGTTAATGCAGACGATTACAAACATCATTCACATAAAGGCAACAACGAAATGGATGATGGGCTGGATCTGGCTTGATGATCCAGTTCATCATCTGTCTGGTGTTGAGAATATCCAAAACATTTGATTGAGAGCTCCTCTTCCCCTAACAATTACACTTTTCAGTGTATTCATGGTAGTGGCCTATTCATTGTGCGCAAGCTTAGACAGTGAGCATCGACATGAAAGCAAAATACTGCGGATGCTGGAATCTGAAATAAAAACAGAAAATGCTGGAAATCTCAGCGGGTCAGGCAGCATCTGTGGAGAGAGAATCAGAGTTAATGTTTCAGGTCGATGACCGGACGAGGGGTCATCGACCTGAAACAACTCTGCTTTTCACTATAAAGCAGAATCTAATCCTATTGTCACTTTTTCAGTGACACAAGCAGTAGGTCACTAGTTAATGAGGTTGTGTAGAATTACTGATGTTCTTTTCCTTCCCCCCCAGAAACACTACCTGGCCCAGAGAGACCGAGGCCAATGGTATCACCATCCTGGTTAAGATTGATTTAACTCTGCACGAAACAGGGTTTTAATATGGGACATTCTTGGTCTACACTGGGTAGCACTACACCATATAGCACCACGAGTCACGAGGATAGCTTTAAATATCCTTCACAATAAAATGATTAATATGAATCAATTCAGCTATAACATTGTGCAGTTGTCCAAGAAGATTTTCTTTTATACTGCATTTTAAACAGTGGGTTAAAAAGCTACTGTTAAATAGCCAGGTCTGATTACCAGTGCATTAGAGTCCAAAACTCAATATTAGACTTGATCCTTGCCATGCGCTCCAGTCAAAGCTATTTATTTAAAAAAATGTTTTAAAAGGCTCTTTTTCTTAACACATGTCAACAATGTTGCCTGTAGCTTCAAGAATTTCATTAAAATGCAAAAGGTTTTCTTACCTTTCATGGCCTCTGCAGCCTGGATAAGTTCAGTCACAGAACCAGCCACACGTTTTGAATATGCTGCCAGTTGTTGTTTGAGTTCCGTTGATGGCTTCTGAAGAATCTGGAGAGGGGATCAAGAAATACTGAATAACAGGAAGAAAAAACATTCAAAAATAATAGCTGGGCACCTTTATGGCACTCCACAAATTAAAATATATTTATTCTATATATCCACATTCACTTACACAAGTTTATTATAGACCATATAATTGCAGTAGTGACCAGGAATACTTTCTAATTTCTTCTGATATGTTGTCAACCACAGCATCACACAGCTCCTTTCCCCTTCAAATGTTTGAGAGGCCGACAGTGCTAATTTCTAGTACGGGTACAACGTGCCGAATCGTGGATGGAGTTGTCCAGAATCATTCTCCGAAAACCGGAAATTTTGAGGCGGCCAAGATGGCGACATCGGACAGTGAGGGACAAGGAAACAGGTAAAAAATGCAGCACCGGGGGACCATGGGAATCGGTGAGCGGAGGATCGGCGAGGTCCGAATTCCGACAAAACCCAAAATCCAGCAGGGATTCGGTCGAGGATTCCGGATTTCAGACATTGTACCTGTACTTTCAAGTGCACTTGAAGCCTCTAGTACGACACAAACTTGAGGCGGGATCACAATGGCAACACATTAGCCACGAAATTGCATTGTGCGGCACCAGTCGCTCAAGGGCTGCTCGGACATCCAAGGCCGCAAAATGGAGCACAATAAGCACGCACACTTCTGGCCGTTAATGCATGACCCCACCTTATTGGGCAAGGCAAAACAAGAGGTGGCCTTTACCAATAATCCCAGATCTGGAGGGCAAACAACTGGCACAAGGCGCTAGGACAAATTATCCTTCCTACAGTGAAGTTCTTTGGCTAGGTGGCCTCGCTGAAATCAAGAACTCACCTGGTGGTGGAAGAACACTCATCCAAAAGTCCCACACATATAACGGTTTTACAATTTCATACATTAGTATCTATTTCCTAATTATTTCCTTTGCTAAACAGATGATGATGTTAGAACATGAGAATAAATCTCTCAAATGCACACATGGTTGAAATTTCAATATATTAGAAATACAGCACATGCAATTGGCTAGAGACCAGAACACAAAACATGCTGTAAAAGATCACAGGTTCAGGTCAGTCTAATGCTGAACAAAATAGCACGCAGATGAGCTTACAAATACATCACATCACATTATACGTGAGGAGAAAGGAGAGCGATCATTTCACCACTGAAATGAAGCACTACTTCACAGGAGTTAAATTATTATATCATTTTCTCACGTGAAATAATTTTTAAGCTGTGAAGATGCAACTTGCTGGTAACATAAGGAGCTCTTGACTTCTTCAAAGCAAGCTCAAAGAACAGAATCAAACCCCCAAAATGGCTAACTACAGCATTCTTTCTACATAACTCCGGCATGACTAGAGCATGTAACTTATGGGTCTGTCACACTTCTCAAAGGACATCCAGATACAATACTTATCAGTTGAATTTACATACACCAATGTTTGAAAGGGGCATCATTGATAACTGAGGCCCGAGATTATCAGTGATACTTTATAATCCGTTTTAGACATGCTGAATGAACAGTTTAAGGCACAGACTTACTTCATGATATGGTTATCTTTTTAACCTAATTTGGAACTATCCACTTAGATTCTAGGAAATGCTTCCAATCAAAACAAGTTTTTGTAGGAAGATGAGACAAAATAATATACTGCATAGAGCAAAAACCAGACTTAAATTTTTATTGTAATTGAATGATAGATTGAGTAGACTGGGTCTTTACACGTTGGAGTTCAGAAGGATGAGGGGTGATCTTATAGAAACATTTAAAATAATGAAAGGGATAGACAAGATAGAGGCAGAGAGGTTGTTTCCACTGGTCGTGGAGACTAGAACTAGGGGGCACAGCCTCAAAATACAGGGGAGCCAATTTAAAACCGAGTTGAGAAGGAATTTCTTCTCCGAGGGTTGTGAATCTGTGGAATTCTCTGCCCAAGGAAGCAGTTGAGGCTAGCTCATTGAATGTATTCAAATCACAGATAGATAGATAGATTTTTAACCAATAAGGGAATTAAGTGTTATGGGGAGCGGGTGGGTAAGTGCAGTTGAGTCCACGGCCAGATCAACCATGATCTTGTTGAATGGCAGAGCAGGCTCGAGGGGCTAGATGGCCTACTCCTGTTCCTAATTCTTATGTAATTAATTAGCACTAAATGATTTGTTCTTTTCTATTCAGTTACTTTTTCTTTTAATTCATTGTCCTCTGGTGCAGATCATACCAGGTCCACCATCATTCAATGGCCAGTTAAGCATCCCAAGACATTATGCTAGGTGAGGGGTAAGCAGTCATTAGTTCTCACTGCGGTAAATTGAGTTCAGATTAGCACTTGCACAGGACCAGTATAGGGTAGTACATGAGCTATGAATTTGCACATATTTGGCAGCACTAGAAGTCAGTTGCTCTGTAGTACATCACAGCAGCTGCAGCACTGCCCGTAGGAAGGATTAATTCCACACCACTTCTCAAATTCAAATTCTCTATATTTGGACAAACCCATGCATAACATTTGAGCACAGCCAAGGCACCAGTGCTGCTGTGACTCGGGCTACTCACCGGCTTTGAAATAAAGTGAAGGAATAAGTGTGAAATGTGGGAGGAAAAAAGAACGCAAGTGATTCAACAAAAACAACATGACAAAGCAACAAAATATACAAGAAATGGAAAAGATATTCGGGACAATTAAAAAAGATCTGTAGTTTAGTTCCGAAATGTCGAATACCACCATACGCACACATGCCTGATTTTTACTTTTTCGTAATAAACAAAAGTTGCTCAAATAATTAAACAGATGCTCAAGCTCTTCCTCTGATCAGGCAAAATCAGATTTCAGGTTGTATTAGTTAAAAATTCACAACCAACAGAGGGTCCTGCTCCTGATCATGGTCCAGCAAACCCTGAAAGTAGTAAGTCTGTGTGGATGTCAGCTGACGACCAGATTTGAGCTCAGCTGTGGTGCCCACTGTAGTCAAATAGCCTGTCAGCACTCTTTGTCTAGGCTTACAAATGAAGAAATGGCCACCTCAGCCCAGGAGAGTGACCAACACCAACAGACCCAAATTATCAATGCATTGGTGGTGGGGGGAGGGAGACAATTGACAAAATGAGGAAGGGTGAAGAAAATGTAATCAAATACATCATAATGTTTTCTTGCTGAATTAATGTCAAGGCCTTAGAGAAGGTGTAGAGTAGATTTTCTCAAATTATACCACGGATGAGGGACTTCAGTTATGTGGGGAAGTTGGGGTAGTTCTCCTTAGAGCAGAGAAGGTTAAGGGGAGATAGGAGGTATTGAAAATTATGAAGGGTTTTGACATAGGGAGAAACTGTTTCAACTAACAGGAGTGTCAGTAACCAGAGGACACAGATTTAAGGTAATTGGCAAAAGAACCAGAAGGTAGAGGAGGAGAATTATTTTTACGCAGTTACGCAGTGAGTTATGAAGCTCTGGAATGCACTGCTTGAAAGGATGATGAGAGCAGATTCAATAGTAATTTTCAAAAGAGAATTGGACAAATACTTGAAACAGAAATAATTGCAGAGCTATGGGGAAAGGAGAGTGGAACTAATTGGATAGCTTTTTCAATGAAGACACAATGGACCGTATGGCCTCCTTACTAAAATTCATTTAAAATTTGAAGAGGTACTTTTTGTACATCATAAGCAATTAGAGGAGAAAAAAAAACACATTTCTTCACTTATTTGATAGTTATTTAAGCATTCAGATCATGATTACTTACTACAAGTACATGTTCCAGTAGAACCAGGTATCCCTCAGAACATTCTTTGCCAAAACGAAGGGCCCGGGTACGAACATCGTTGGACACTTCTGGGTGATAGGCTGCTTGCTACAAGAACATGAAGTGATTAATTGTTAATTATCTGGCTTTACTCTCACAGGAACTTTCCATGGACCCTTCATTCAGTTTTTCAAGCACCACCTACCACAATTTTGCTTTTCTTCATTTCTGGCGTGAAAGATCAGTATTATGAATAGAAACCTTTGCATTTATTCTGTTTTAATGGTTGGACAGTTTTAAATCTGTTTCCCATTATTGTCGAGGATAGGGAAGAAAATACTAGAGTACACCAGATAATGGTTGTGCAGGAGATAAGAAACACTACCAGGTACACTAGATAATTCCAGCTAAAAGGCGAGAATAGGACGAAATGTCACAAGACTATAAAATAGATGATTTCATGAAATCGTGCTGGTTGTCAAGTTGGGTGAAAATCAGTAAAAAGCTGCTTAGGGATAAATTTTTAAACTCGGGAGAAATGAGTGAGTTTTGAAAAGAAATATTATACATTTACCAAAGAACTACCATTACTTCTATCTAAATATCTTTGGCCACTTAAATCTAGATAAGAGTTGGGAATCTCATCAGCTCCCTCCCTCCTCCAACTGGTACAGTAAGAGAGTGCAGACCTTCTCATTACCACTTTCAATGTAGCTTTAACACAAAACACAAGTGCATTAGGGAAAGCCAAGCAAGGTGACAGTAGCCACTTGTCCACTATACCAACTGTATCCAATTCAGAGCCTGGAGGCGCATGAATTCACTCTCAACAGTAGTTAAGTCTTGAAGTCAACAGTAGGATTCCAACAAGGTCATTATCCAAACAGCACACTGCCACTGTGCCCCTGGAACATGACCATCTATCTATTCTACCAGTTTCAGCTATTGCTGTGGAGTCACTAACAATTCAGTTATTAATCTCTTCTTCACTCTCTAATTTAGTTTGTTGAGATGGCTAGTTTGTCTGTTTAACTACAAAATATAAAGAATACCTGATCTGATTGGCACGCAAGAAACTTATTTCCTTAATAATGGCCTTACAAAAATAAATTGTGACGATGACCTGGAAATCCTGGAGTAGGATCCCACTCTCCTATGCTGCTCCAGTGACATCGCAAACAGCTTCATTTCAGATTGAGAGCTAACCAATCCCAGGAAACCATGGTAAAGGCTAGGAGATCTGCATTCTAATTCTACAAAATAGTTTCTTGGATATTAGACAGCTCCCAAGTGGCTCTTGGGTCAGTTTGATCTGATACCCTCGCTCACTGTTTGCGAAGAGTCTGTAATTTCTAGGACCAATCTTCTATATCTGTACTCCTCTAATTCTGGCCTCTTGAGCATTCCTGATTATAATTGTTCAACCATTGGTGACCCGCCTTCAGCTGCCAAGGCCCTAAGTTCTGGAATTCCCTCCATAAACCTCTCCGCCTCTCTTTCCTCCTTTAAGGTGCTCCTTAAAACCTACCTCTGAACAAGCTTTTGGTCATCTGCCCTAATTTCTCCTTACATGGCTCAGTGTCAAATTTTGTTTTATAACGCTCCTGTAAAGCATCTTGGGACTTTTCACTATGTTAAAGGTGCTATGTTGGAATACTTGGAATAAAAAGCAGTCTCCTGGACGCTCCTTCTCTTTAAAGTCGAAATGTACAGCCATCTCCTTTGGTCGGCTCTTTTCTGTGTACGCTGAACAAATACATTGTAACTTATACTTTAGTTATTAGATACCTTACAAGAATGAAGCATCTCTGCGATAGCTTTGCGACTAAGGTTGGCAGTGGCAATTACATCCTCTTGGCGACAGGAGTTTCCTGCTGCCACAGCTTTAGCTGTGGCAATAGTAATGCCTTTAGTCATGCGGATAAATTCTTCTGGTGAAGAAGTTTTAGGTGGTGGATCTGCCGAGGAAAATACCTAAAAGGAATAAAACAGGAGTTTAATGAAGACGAAGAGATTTTTTAATTTTTGCAATGCGTTAATTGAACCCCATGTCCCTTGACACACCTGAAAGAACTTTACACCAATTTTTATTGATTGTACATCAGAATACAAAGTCAGACCTTTTCACAACTTTTAAGGTACTCCCCTGAAAACATGAAAGATTCTCCTCCCCGCAAAGCAGTCTCAGCTGATAAAGAGGCAACAACCAGATTTTTGTTTGCTGCCCAACCCTTAAGCACTCCGTAGCGTGTCCTGGTGGGAACGCCTGTGAACGCAGGTGTTCCAAGCTGTAGCGGCCACAGTGAGGACATTAATGCCGCCCTCAGGTAAATGTGATTGTTTAAAACATTTTTATTTTTGCAATTTATGTTGTGGTGGCGTGAGTTATGTATTGGGAATGTTTTTGGTGTTTTTTTCCCCCCCGTTCTCCCACCCGTCCCCCCCTCCAGGCCTGTTATGGCGCGCCGAGGTCGGCTCATTAGCTCGGGATTTTTCCCTTGCTCAGCCAGCCAAGTGCCACGCTCCAAACTCCGGGCCTAGCTGATACATTTTGTGCAGCAGACGCAAACCATTTGCCGGCACAAAATTTACTGCTCCGCCCGGGATCGAATTTCCACCCTGATGTCTTCATTTGGCACTGGAATCGTGAATTGTTTCAATGATGAACTGTGCTTGCCATTATAAAAAGTGAATGAATGTGAAATACATACTGCAAGTTCTTGACGGATGTGCTCAATAGTGGCTTCTAGAGCTCGCGTGCCTCTGGTGGCTTCATCTTCCACAGCCTTTACAGTCTTCAGCAGTGAGGTCACATTGGTCACCATAACCTAACAGGATGCAAGCACTGGATATTAGTCTAAGAACTAAATGGTCAAGTTTAGTATTTTTATTGAATAACTATCAATAAAAATGGCATCTTCAAGTAAAGGCTACTCTTAAGATTTTAGAATTAAATTATATTAAGTTAGTAGCCATGGAAAGATTTCTGCTAAAGTTTTGGTTTGGAGGTAAATATCTGTACAGTCGGTAGCTGGTAGACAATATTTTTTTTTAAATAGTCAAAAGTCAGCAAAGGAGCATCAACACCATAAAGATCACCTCACATGCAACAATTAATATTTATTTACTATTGCACATTGTTTTGAAGCTTGCTCACAACATAAAAATGGTATCATTCTCCCAATGTTTTTACATGTGGCCTGTCAGCCATACATAAAACAAGTTATAAGCAAGAGGTTCACATTGTTTTTCAGGTATAGAGCAAGCCATAAACAACAGTCACTATAACAGATAATGGTTTTTGAAGATTAGTATGTGACTCTTCTGGATTTACAAGTTTTCATTGTGGAGAAGGCTTCACAAGTAAATTTCAATGAGCAGAGATTAAGGTTTTATGCAGTTTAATAGTCATTTGGCCTTGAGATACCAAGTTTTGGGGTTATTTAGTCATCTGCTCATGGAACATGAATAGAGGCGCAGGCTTAATTTTAGCACATAGCGGACGAATATTCAATGTTTTTTCTTCCAAAATTAAGCAAAATCCACATTTTTCATGAAACATGCAACTCGTTTCATACTATAATAAAACTCTAACCATTTCCTTTTAACATTTTACTTAGGATCAGGTTGGCTAGTGAGAGGTTGGGCAGAATAGTTCAAAGGGTCATAACATATTCTGAATGATGAGCAGTTTCATTAATGGGTGACAGTCTCTACCAATGGCTCAATCGGGTCTGCTTCTTGATGGCTTCTCCTCATGCACCAAACATGGTCACCTCCAGTATATCCCAAGGTTCCAACCTTGGTCACTTTTTTCCTCAATGGCATAGTGTCACTTGATGACTTTATCCAAAGGCATATTCCTGTCCCTTGACTCTACGATTATCTCTGCACAGTCAGACTGCCTGTCCAACATCGTCATTGAATTTCAGATGATCAAAGCCATCTAATTCAGCCCCTGAAAAAAAAGAATTGGTATCCTTGCCACTGACTATCACCCTTCCTGGCTGTTCACTCGGGACACAGATGGTCTGTAACATCAGTGTCCTCCTCACCCAATGAGTTTCAAACCCCATATCCTGGCTATTACAATCACTTAACTCCTCAAAATTATCTGTCCCTGCCCCAACTTAATTATAACAGCTGAAATCCAAATCTACTCGCCAACTTGATTTCTCTTTACACCCTTCCTTGCTGATCTCCCATAACTCTTTCATAAACTCCAAAATTCCCCTGTCCTCATTTTGTTCCACACTAGCTCTATCACGCCAATGCTCACCAACTCACACTGTCCCATCACCACATGCATAGATTTTGAAAGCCTCAACATAGTCTACAAAACTCCCACAGCATTGCTCCAAACTCTGACCTTCTCCATCCTTATGACCTATTCTGAGCCCTCCATTTCTTCAAAACTGCCTCTTGTCCATTGCCCCCGCCCTCGAAACTGACATTGGTGGTGGAATTTGCAGCTTTCTCTGCCCTGTTACTCCTTTCCTAAACTCCTCCACCTTGCTTCCTCTCTCCTTGCCTTTAAATGTGTTCTCAAAACTTAACTATTTAACAATGCCTTTGGTCACCTCTCATAACTCCACCACTTATGCTCAGTATCTATTTTCACTCTTCTCACATGGATATTGTTCAATGTTAAATGTTGACCGACCCCTGCTCACTGGGTCAGCCAATGGGGAACTGTAACTGGTCTTATTGGTTGTTGGCTAAGGAGGAAGATTATTGGTCAACACTCAGTCTGTATAGTAACCAGGTGAGGGACAAGGATTGGCCCCCCGCATTGTCAAACTGTCTGCGGTCACCGTCTAGGCTCACACATGTAGAAAGGCCACACAAGCAAAATACCAAATGGCTACAAATGATCATTGAGCTGTATTCAGGAGAAATATTTAGGGTGGGGATGGGAAGAAGAACAGTTGCCCGTTATTTTGAATCACACTGAACATTGATATTTATTCTATAACTACCTTGGCAGCGTTCTTGAGATTATACATGGATGGATCATCTGGAGCTTTTCCTGATGCTCCTTTTGTGGCACTAATAAGGTCTCCCAAGGCCTTTGCTACATCTTTCACTGCATTGATCAGTACAACCTGAATAAAACAATATGACGACAGGCTGATTACAAATAAAATTAACTTTTCGACACAGCAGATGACAAAACAAGTATTTTTTTTTTGACGACGACTTCTTCAAAAAAGGACTCCATCCAATAGGAACAAAAGCATGAACTTACAGCCATTCCAATTTCAAATGGAGCCGAATTAAAAATCCAGCCTTACTGCTAGTTGCATTACCATGATGCTAAAATACTACTGCTCCAGTAGCACTGTTCTTGTAAAAGTGAATTGACACGAGATTCATTGCAAGGCATCATAAAACTGGATTATAGCATATGAAAATCCTACAGGATATGGTGGTATTCATTTAAAAATACTGTAGTGTGGATTGACTTAATTTATCCTTAATTTGTGAAAGTGTTGGCAGAACACTCGATGCACACTTTTTTAAATATGGAAAGCAGAAAACATGTGGCCTTTGTAACAGTTTGTGTTAAACTAGTCAAGTTAGCAGATTAAAGCCACACAATTAGCATTTCTGAAAAATTTGTCGACAAGTTGCAAGTACAATCATTCTGGAGCTTATGCAATAGAAAGCCTGTAAAATTATAGGGAAAAACAGTAGACTAGAATTTAACAATGCTGGTATAACACAGTCATAATAGAGACAGTGTCCATTTTTAAACAGCCTGTATTAGTGGGCTCTGCCACAAAAAGGGGATAGGAACAGGTGTGTGTTTAAATTATTACATTGATTAATAATTAGTTTGGCTATATCAGCTAGGTTACTGGATATGCCACTAAGAAGTCAAAATCCTGGATCTTCTGACCTAACAACACTGTGGGAGAACCTTCACCTTATGGACTGCAGTGATTCAAGGTGACGGCTCACCACCACCTTCTCGAGGGTGATTGGGGATGGACAATAAATGCTGGCCTTGCCAGTGATGCTCACATCCCATGAATTAATAAAAGTGTGATTTTGCCTCCAGCTGTACTTCTTCAATCTTGGAAAAAGTTAGGGAAAATTCTAAGTTGCCCACTGGAGCCCAAGTTTAACAGATAAAGTTATGAAAAGGATAAAATAGATTCAAAGCTTTTAACCTGTGTTTCAGGATCATCTGAGCCCAAGCTTGCAGCTCCTAATTTCACAACGTCAGCCAGTCGCGTAATAGTGACAACTGAGGACTGTGCCGCATGTGCTAACTTCTCCTGACTTGCAGCAGCTCCAGATACAAGCAGCTTTGTGTCTTCCACCAGAGCTTTAGCGGTTTTCAGAATGTTCTCCCTAAAATGATTACAAAAGATTAAAGACAAAGACTAGAACAGTTTAAGTCTCAAGTATTTAGCAACATGTTTGCGAATGTGCAGGGTTTTTTGGTTCTTTGAGATACAATTCATAAACATGGACATTGTCCAAAACACATGAAAAGACTAGCCTGATGAGTGAGTGCAGGTGTGAGGACCAGGCCAACATTCGATTTCACAAGCATCAATTAGCTGAAGACCAAAGTTTGAGGTGTTACTTTTGATCATTAAGAAACCAATTTTAATGAATGTTACAGTAAGAAAGGAGGACAAGCCTGCATTTATTTAGTACCTTTTATGTCCTCAGGATGCCCCAAAGCATTTTATAGCCAATTAATTACTTTTGAGGTGTAGTCATTTGTTTTGTAGTCAGACATGGCAGCCAATACGCACACGGTGAGGTCCCACAAACAGCAATGATATGAATGATCAGTTCATTTTTTTTGCGTGCTGTTGACTGAAGGTTAAATTGCTGGCCAGGACACCAGGAGAACTCCCCTGATCTTTTTCCAAACAGTGCCATTGCATCTTGTATATCCACCCAACGGCCTCAAATTAGTGCCTCATCCAAAAAATAGCACCTCCTACATTCTTTTCAGTACCACACTGAAGTGCCAGTTTAGATTATGTCCTCAAATCTTGTGCTGGGTCTTGAACTCACAACCTTCTGTCTCAAGGGAACGAGTGCTACCTCTAAGGTGACACCGACATTAATTAAAAAAAGAGAGAACTTTTAGAAGAGAGCATGTAACAGCTTATGCCCAATATGAGGATTATTGTTATAATATTGAGTGTGATTTTCCAATCATGGTGAGCGAGCTAATATGTCAAGAATAGCCAATCCAGTGAGTCCAGAATTCCCTAGATCCATCCATAGTTACATAAAACATCTCACAATCATTATGGAACAACACAGAACTACAATAGGATCTTTGTTTGACTGTACTCTTCAAACAAAAACAGACAAGACAAAGAGACGGACAAGGACAGCGACCAAAAGTTCCGGTGATCTGTCACTGGGCGAACAGCAGAAACTGATCAGACGGGTGGCTGAAATGTTTGATCAGATCCTGTAATAAATACATATGGACCTTTGTGAATATTCACTCGGACATTGCTATTCTGCACTGAGTCTGCCGCAACTTGAGATTTTGTTTTCTGTAATATTGAGGGTTTATAAATGAGCAGAATTACATTTGACCATGGGTATGTGCAGATTATGCTGCAGCATTTTTCAGTGGACTATCAGACTATACTGGGAACATTTTTCACTCAACTTTTTTTTATAGCTGTGTATACAAGCTGACAGTGTAATTAATGGTGGCCTGGCCCAGCAGGCTGAGCGGCTCCTGGCCTGCGAGCAGCATTGGAGCAGGCCGGGGAGCGGAAGGAGCAGTGTGGCGGCATACCACTCCAGGGAGCAGCACGTGGTGGAGCAAGAGAGCAACGGCAGTGAAGAGGGACGTCACCAAGGTCCATGTCGGTGATTGGAGTGTGGGCAGGAGGAGCAGTGATGTCAGGGCGAAGGAGCGTCAAGAGACTGTGGAGGGATGTGATGGGGGTCCAGGAGAGGTGAGCACCCAGGGGCAGCACGGGCCAGCCCACACTGCAATATGTGTGGGCACTAAGTCCATGCAGCAGAGCAGATCTCCAGTCGTCTTGGGTAATCCTTGCCACTGGACCAAGACCTAGCTTAGTCAAACCCTTGCGGTAGCTGATGTGCAACGGTCACCAAACGTTAAAAAAATCCACGCACGGGCATCTTCCTTTCAACATGTAGTTCGGGACCTGGAACATTAGGTCCTTCATTGAAACATCTGCGAACTTTTTGATGTGGAAGCAAGTCATCCTCGATTTGAGGGACT
This sequence comes from Pristiophorus japonicus, assembly GCF_044704955.1. Classification (NCBI taxonomy): domain Eukaryota; kingdom Metazoa; phylum Chordata; class Chondrichthyes; family Pristiophoridae; genus Pristiophorus; species Pristiophorus japonicus. The sequence goes on along the minus strand of NC_091978.1, from coordinate 88,255,551 downwards.
GCCTATGATGATGATGACTCTCCAGCATCCTGGAATCTACCCAGGGGCTGGTGAAATGGAGCTTGTACAGTAATTTAACAAAACATACAGGCTAGTTCATAAGTGACATCATAAAACTAATGGAAAAACCAACACCACTTCTTGGGTAGGTCTGTCATTTTGCTGTGATTCAGAGGACACGAGATAGTTTCAACTTTATGATTACTGGACCTATACACCATGGCTTTATGTTTCACTTCAAGTGAAAATGCAATCTCTATCATTGTTGTTGAGGGGTGGGTTGGGAAGATAGAGGAAATTAAAATCAAATGGATGAATCCTTCAAGCTGGGCACTGATCAGCTTGAACTGGCAGAGTCCCCTGAGCCATGTTGGTGCTTTTTAGTGAGTAAATGGTGCCTAATAGGCAAGAAGAAAAAAATAACCAGAAATTGTAATTCACCAAATTACTACTAGTAGCGTGTTCTAACCTGTAGAATACAGAGCACTGAATAAAGCCATTAGATGCAAGATACTAAAACTATCATCCATGAGTCAACCTGTAAGTACAGAGCACTGACTAAAGACACATTAGTGGCGCTGTTAGATACAAGGTATTAAAACTATCATCCGTGAGTTTACCTGTGGTCAGCAAAGGTCTCTTCGTTTTCTCGGTTTAGTGTACCTGCTGTAGCGAACATGATGGTTGTGTCCAAATCAGCAATGATACCAGACACAGTACTGGCAGCAGTAATGCAAGCCTGGGTTCCACGGTTTCCTGCCTGCAAGGCTGCCAACACATGGGAAATCTGGAAAGAATAAGTTACACAATTTCTGGGTCATAATCTAATGTATATGAAATGGACTCACTTGCAACTTGGTTGCAATAGCATTACTTTCTTACCTCCTCCATTGGATTTTCTTTTTGATTGTGGCTTTTTCCAACAGTCTTTTACTGCTCAGATAACAATGGCTGTGGGTTTACCCACTGCTCACATCAATTCTACTTACTGATCAGTGTCACAGTTTGTGATTCTTTGGTCATTTTTCCTCAGAAAAGACTTGGATTATAAGCATTTAAAAAAAAATACTTATTCGGAGCTAGAGTTGCTCTTGGCTAAAAGATGTTAACCTTTAAAGGACAGCCCCATGCTAGTTGGCGGACACATATGAAGACATGAGATATTTAAAATGTCTGATGGATAGTTGTTCAGCAGAGATCCCAAACAATGGCCATTTCATTAGCAATGTACAGCCATTCAGGAAGACATCTCGCAACTTGCTGTTGATCAACTCTTGATTTCTAAATGGTCTTTGAAAAAATATATGTATTTAAAAAAAAATCAGGACATCAAAAGTACAATGACAACCTCTGTCCTGGTCAAGGAGAGATCATTTATTTATGGTAAGTAAAGGGCTAATCAAGTGGGCTGGCATATGCACGTTATTTATGTATTGTAAAAGTACCCCAACAGAAGTTATTCTGATTCTACTAAACGCCCATCATACGCCATATTCTGCATGCTTTGTCTACTGCATAATAAAGCAGCCTACAAATCAAACCAAACTGAATGTCACCTTGCCTAATACTAACTCGGTGCATCTTCGAAGATATTAAAGAGTGTGTAAGACACGAGACCCAGACCAGAACACAAGGAGTTTCATTCTTGCACTGACAGGTCCTGCTTCAATGCTGGTAGATATAGAGAAATGGGACTCCTATAAAAAGTAGATGACCAGACTACTTAAAGGAGTGACTGACTCCACTGCACCAGAGTAGATAACTGCAGCAAACCAGAATTCGCAGTACACGTGTGACAGACTAATCTAGGTCAGTTCTTGCTACTCTCATGTCTGAAACAGAAACATTGTCACTTCAATAGTGATCCTCTAACGACATGGCTGGCCAAGAACCGATGTAGTCGACTAACATAATGAAGACAAATGATGCGAGATATTGGAGTCTGGTTTAGAACTAAGCAAATGTTAAGGAGCTCTGAACACTAAGCCACCCAGATGCTAGCAGAAGCATCTTTAACTGGACTATATGGATTAGTCAGAAAGCATTCAACAATTGTATGTCAAAAATATTAATTTACAGTACCTGAATGCATAAAATGTTCTATTTCTAAAATGTTCTTTTTGATAGTTCATTACCTTCTCAGAGACTTTGCGAGCACATTCAATGAGTTCTTTCTTGGTAAAGGCATCGCTGGGACTGCACTGAAGAGAACCAGCTTTGAGAACCAATGAGGCACAATTGTGACCCAGTTCCTGCACACGATTCTTGATATGGTTGCCAATCTAGAAAGGGATTTAAAAAGAGATTCTTGGAAAAGATTGTAAGAGGGTGCCGCACAATCAGATCGGCAAAGATTGTTTTTGTTGTTAATCACAATACAGTAACTCTAATGTCCACAAAACTTGCTAAAATAAATTTACAAACAATATAAATCAGACCACGTTAGTGCTCTATGTTGAGACTTTACCAAATATCAAAATATTTTGGTTGTCCAGCCAGAATCCTAGCAGCATTGGGGTGTATTTAACTTGCAGGAGCATGTGGGGATCAAAAAAGGTGAGGAAATTGACAGCAAGTCAGGAAGCTGGTGCTAACCTGCTGACTTGCACATTTAGCTGCGTGCGAATTAGATTGTGCGCGAGCAGTCCCCTCTGGAGAGGCGAGTTGTAAATTTCAATATGTTAATTGCTTTTACAGCGATATTAACATGGCTTTTTGAATGCTGGGTGCACAGGATTCCCGGCAATTGAGGGGGCTGAAGACATTGCAGGGAAATATGCCAATATGTACTGAAACCTCACAGCTGCTTTCTTGCCCGTTTGAGAGAGAAGTTTAGTTCACAGTACTTACGCTGAGAGATTACTTTCACAAATTGAGGTTTGTACGTCTTATCTCCACTTTGGAGCTGTGATCCCAGAGATCAGCTTAGGTGCCGCTTGTGCTGTTTTACTTTGTACCTCAGTTGAGGACCAAGGTCACCACCAGCAGCAGCAGGGACCTCCACCACCAGCAGCAACAGCTTGGACCTCCACCCCAGCAGGGACCTCCTCCTCCTCCACCACCACCACCAGCAGCAGGGACCTCCTTCTCCACCACCAGCAGCTGCACGGACCTCCTCCTCCACCACCACCATCAGCAGCAGCAGCAGGGACCTCCTCCACCACCACCATCAGCAGCAGGGACCTCCTTCTCCACCACCAGCAGCAGCAGGGACCTCCTTCTCCACCACCAGCAGCAGCAGCAGCAGGGACCTCCTCCACCACCACCATCAGCAGCAGGGACCTCCTTCTCCACCACCAGCAGCAGCAGCAGCAGGGACCTCCTCCACCACCACCATCAGCAGCAGGGACCTCCTTCTCCACCACCAGCAGCAGCAGGGACCTCCTTCTCCACCACCAGCAGCAGCAGGGACCTCCTCCTCCACCACCACCAGCAGCAGGGACCTCCTCCACCATCAGCAGCAGCAGCAGCAGGGACCTCCTCCACCACCATCACCAGCAGCAGGGACCTCCTTCTCCACCACCAGCAGCAGCAGCAGCAGCAGCAGGGACCTCCTCCACCACCACCACCAGCAGCAGGGACCTCCTTCTCCACCACCAGCAGCAGCAGCAGCAGCAGGGACCTCCTCCACCACCACCATCAGCAGCAGGGACCTCCTTCTCCACCACCAGCAGCAGCAGCAGCAGCAGGGACCTCCTTCTCCACCACCAGCAGCAGCAGGGACCTCCTTCTCCACCACCAGCAGCAGCATCAGGGACCTTCTCCTCCAGCAGCAGCTGCACGGACCTCCTCCTCCACCACCACCATCAGCAGCAGCTGCACGGACCTCCTCCTCCACCACCACCATCAGCAGCAGGGACCTCCTCCACCAGCAGCAGCAGCAGCAGCAGGGACCTCCTCCTCCACCACCACCAGCAGCAGCAGCAGCAGGGACCTCCTCCTCCACCACCACCAGCAGCAGCAGCAGCAGCAGGGACGACCTCCTCCACCACCACCAGCAGCAGCAGCAGCAGGGACCTCCTCCTCCACCACCACCAGCAGCAGCAGCAGCAGGGACCTCCTCCTCCACCACCACCATCAGCAGCAGCAGGGACCTCCTCCACCACCACCATCAGCAGCAGGGACCTCCTTCTCCACCACCAGCATCAGGGACCTTCTCCTCCAGCAGCAGCTGCACGGACCTCCTCCTCCACCACCACCTTCAGCAGCAGCAGCAGGGACCTCCTCCACCACCAGCAGCAGGGACCTCCACCAGCAGCAGCAGCAGGGACCTGTTCCTCACAGATCTGCTACTCCACAAGTGAGAGGGGATGAGCAGAAAGGTGCAGTTCGCAGGAGGCCACACCCATATCACAGGGTGTACAGGCAGAGGATAAGCTTCAACATGTCAAAACGCCAGGGTCTCGCATCAGGTGGTGGCAGACCTTTGCAGCTTGTTGGAACAAGACATGCTGCCAAGTGGACCTGGCGGCCAGGCTTTACCAGTGGCTGTCCAAGTCACCACATCCTCAACATTTTGCTTCTGGTTCCTTCCAGGGCCCTGCCACAGACATATCCAAAATCTTGCAGTTGGCGCCCTAAAAATGCACAAGACAGGTGACTGATGCTTGCTTGCCAATTATATCAACTTTGCCACCGATGATGCCAGTCATTGAGCGGGCGCTCTAGCTGGCTTCCCACAGGCGCAGAGGGTCATCGACAATCGGCATGTGGCAATTAAGGCACTCCAGATCACCCAGGAGTATTCATCAACCTCAAGAGCTTCCACAACAAGATCTTTATGCAGGTGTGCACGATTCCCAGGCAGCTGTCAAGATGCTCTCATCCTGCGGCAGTCCACCCTCCCTGATCTCTTCGAACCTCGATGCAAACATACCAGCTGGCTGCTTGGAAAAAAAGGGATACCTAATTAAATCGTGGCTGATGACATCCATGAGGAACCTAACCAATGAGACCGAGGAGCAATACAACAAAAGGCATATGAAAACCAGATGCGTAATTGAGCAAGCCATTGGCATGTAGAAGATACGCTTCAGATGCCTGGACAGACCTGGAGGCGCCCTTCAATACACACCAGCCAGGGTTTCCAGAATGGTCATGTGTGCTGTGGTCTGCACAACAGCGAGGTTTGGACTTGCAGGAACAAGGTGCTCACCACAGAGCCTCCTCAAATGATTCCAAGGAGGAGGAGGAGGATTGTGATGCGGCCAGGGCACCAGCAGTGATGCACATTGCTGCCTGGGAAAGTGGTGGAAACAAATAATACTTGTGGTTCAAAAATAAGACAGAAACGTAACAATCTAACATTGCGCAACACACCCATGTACATCTGCAAATCTTCCCAACACTTCTACATGGCACAACCCTTGTGGCTTCAGCAGAGGTAGAGGCAGGCTGCTCAGCTCCCTGCTCCGACTGCCGAGAAGATCTTGGCCAATGTACTCTGGGTTTTGGAGCCCATGAGGGCCCCGCCAAAGACTGCTCCACCTGTGTCTGTGCAGGGGCAGACTTGTCCATTGGGACACAAAAAGCAGCATGTAGGGGTACTGACTGAGGGGGGTGGGGGCACCAGATGAGAAGTGGAAGCGGTTTTAGTGGAGTCCACACTTCCCTGTCCCCTCTCTCCATCATCCCACTCATGGTCCACCTGCACTTCCCTGCTAGCAATGAAGAGAGCACTTTGCTACAGATCAGTGGGGCGATGAACGGCCAAGGCTCGGGTTTCATGAATCCTATTTAAGATGGCATTCATAGTATGAAAGTCATCGAGGGCCTGCATGCACGTGCTTGGCTGCCGCGCCTGTTGCTCCATGCAGGTGGCCACACTTTCCAAGGACGAACACATCATCGCAAATGCCTTTGACATCATGCCACTCGTGCTCGAGACTGAATCTCCCTGCATACAGTATGGCTGGAAAGCCTGCAAAACATCACATTCTTTGCTGCTACTCCAGAAGTATCCTCTTCGTTGGTGGCCCCCGAAGCATCTGCATCCAGCTGAGCACTGCTTGGAGTGTCCTGCGGCCACCGACGCGGACTCTCCGCCATCTGCTCTTGCCCACTTGTGATGTGTGAGTCACCAGTTGAAAACCCAAAGATTTGCCTTACCGGTCCCACTGAAGTGCAAACATCTGCGCTGGTGCATGGTCTGCATGAATCCTGTGACGATGCACCCTCAGAGTGAGTGACCTCTGAGGAGTCGTCATTGTCCTCCTGCACCAGCAAGATGCTTGAAGACCCTGTGGGAGATTAATTACGTGAATTAGAACTGTCAAGGTAGAATGTTTTAAATGACCATTATGCACATGATCATATTTCACTCGTTGATGACATCAAGTCAACATGAGTGAGTGTTGTATGTCATGTGGCTGCCTGATATTTAATTCCGTCACCAGGTAGCTGAGGGGACCCCAGCTCCCCATCTCCAATGGCCAAGCATGCTGAGACTCCACTGATGTCTAGCGCCTCCTCCTCTGCAGCGGTCAGTTGAGAGATGGCGGGAGGGCTCCCTCCTGTTCTCTGGCTCGCCCTCGTGTTGTGTGTGTTCTCCTGCAGGGAGGGAAAGAGACCCATGAGTGACAGTAATGGAATGTGTTGAATGGATCGAAGGGTATCTATGAGAGAGGCATGACATTGCTTAAGGATGAATACAAAAACATATGAAATAGGAGGAGTAGGCCATTTGGCCCCTTGAACCTGCTCAGTCATTCAAAAAGATCATGGCTGATCTGATCTTAGCCTCAACTCCACTGTCCTGCCTGCTCCCCATAACCCATGACTGCTGTAGTTCAAAAATATCTCTACCTCCACTTTAAATATACTCAATGACCCAGCCTCCACAACTCTCTGGGGTAGAGAATTCCAAAAATTCACACCCCTCAGAAGAAATACCTCCACATCTTCATTTTAAATGGGCATCCCCTTATTCTGAAACTATGCCCCCAGTTCTAGATTCCCCCACAAGGGGAAACACCCTCTCTGCATCTACCCTATTAATCCCCCTCAGAATCTTGTACGTTTCAATAAGATCACCTCTCATTCTTCTAAACTCCAATGAGTATAGGCCTAAACTGCGCAACCTTTCTTTCTAAGACAACCCTTTCATCTCAGGAATCAACCTCGGGAACCTTCTCTGAACTGCCTCCAATGCAAGTATATCACTCCTTAAATAAGACGACCAAAACAGTACGCAGGTGTGGTTTCACCAATACCCTGTACAGTTGTAGCAAGACTTCCCTACTTTTATACTCCATCCCCCTTGCAATAAAGGCCAACATTCCATTTGCCTTCTTAATTACTTGCTGTATCTGCATGCTAACCGTTTCTGTTTCATGTACGAGGAACCACAGATCCCTCTGTACTGCAGCATTTTGTAGTCTCTCCATTTAAATATGCTTTTTAAAATTCTTCCTACCAAAGTGGATAACCTCACACTTTCCCACATTATACTCCATCTGCCAAATTTTTGCCCACTCACTTAACCTATCTATATTCCTTTGCAGATTGTGTGTGTTCTCCTCACAACTTGCTTTCCCACTCATCTTTGTATCAGCAAATTTGGCTACAGTACACTCAGTCCCTTCATCCAAGTCATTAATATAGATTGTAACTAGTTGAGGCCCTGTGACACCCTACTAGTCACAGTTTTCCTACCTGAAAATGACCTATTTATCCCAACACTGTTTTCTGTTAGTCAATCCTCTATCCATGCTAATATATTACCCCCAAGGCTGTGAGCTCTTACCTTGTGCAGTAACCTTTTGTGGCACCTTATGAAATGCCTTCTGAAAATCTAAATACATTACATCTACGGGTACGCCCTTATCCACCCTGCTCGTTACATCCTCAAAGAACACTAGTAAGTGAGGGTGAATGTCAGTGGTGGATGGACAGATGGGGATGTGAGGAAGTACATAGACAGAGAGGGATGGGTGCACCTGTAAGACCAGTGAGCAGTTGGTGTGAGCAGTAATGTGCAGGAGTAGGCTTGGGAAGGCAGAGTGAGGGGGTTGGCATGATACACACATCAGGATAAAGTTGAATGTGCCACTGTACTCACCTTTCCTGTTTAGGTCATTAAATCGCTTTCAGCATTGAATCCAGGAGCGTGGCACCACACTCCTGCAGATCTCATGGGCCATGCCTTCTTGGTTTCACTGGCAAGCTTCTTCCTCCCGTCAGTAGGGAACAGTATCTCCCTGCGGGACTTTACTGCCCCCAGCATCACATCCAGGGAGGTGTCACTAAAACGAGGCATAGCCTTTGAACATGTGCACTCCCATCAATTCCCAACCCCAGAATCCATTAAATTTCATGTTTGGAGTGTCCCTTTAAATACTAGAGTTGAAACTGACTCATACAGGTTGTCATCACGACCGCTCAACCTAATTGGTCGGGAAACCCAGAAATGATCTGGTAATGCAGTGGTTGGGTTAAAATCTCACAGACAGACACGCTGGGATACCGGCAACTTAAAATTCAGCCCACTGTTATCAAACAGGTGTCAAAATCATTTCAAACTTACCAGTGTGCCTCAGTTCCCAATAGCTAAGATACATTATTTGGAAGGAGGAAACAGCCAACCGAAAAACAATGTGGCAATAGCCAAATGATAGCACCTGCAGCTTTTCCATAATATTGATTACAACTTATACCTCAAATGCAATCATTTTCTGCTATGGTACTAAAGGAAAACTATTGATTTTGCACAGGCCTATCAGCATTTAAAAAATATTGAGTTGATGTGGACATTATAATAATTACCATTGGGTATTATTCAAACTATATTATGCACTCAACGTTCAAAGTTAATGAACTGCACACTAACATAAATACACCAAAAAAGTTAATACACCAAGACATTTATATCATAAATCAGGAATGTGCACAATCACAGTTATCCTACGGAACATGTTGCTGGATTTTGCGGCGAGTGAGTATTTGTTTCAAACATTCAAAAGGAATGCTGCCATAAGCATTGCTGACATAACTACGTATAGAAGGCACTTTGGTGGTGGGTGATGTCGTCTCCTGGAACTAGCTTGATTGCTTTTGGGAGTTGAAAAGAAATTTCCCAGAGTTTGGTTTCCAAAATTGGTCTAATGTTTTAATTTTTCCCCCCTCTTTTTTGCTTTTGCAGGCGATTACATGGCTGGTGGGTGAGTGTGTGTGGGATGGGAGGAGGGAAAGAGGGAGAATGGAATGGGGTCATGCTGTGCATACGTTGCACCGTAACAGTGTTAAACAGGCTTGATGGACCAGTTGATCTTTTACCCATCTTTCATTTCCATATACTAGTAGGACATAACATTGCAACTGCACAATAGAAATAGGAGTGATGCTTTTATCAGGTATACAATATGTTTTGACAGGTAACACACTGTCCTATCTTTGCGCTACCTCATCATTTTCAGCAGTTATGGCTGCAGGTTTGGCTTCTTGTGCCAGATGTCCATAGTCACTGGTAAGCTGATTGGCCAAAGTCCCCAGCTCATCTGGATTGGTGGTTGATTTGGTAACCTGCAAATAGAATCCAAAATGTGAAACAACAATTCCATTTCAGACCGAGCATGCTAAAGTGGAAACTAAATGAATGTCACCCACCATTTCTTGAACTGTTACAGCAATAGCTTTGGCAGTCTTCACCATGGTGGTCTGGTAATCAACAAAGGAACCCTCTGGTTCACCCGAAGCACTTTCATCGATCTATAATTAAAGCAAAAATACTTTACGTTCCTGCCACTTGCACACACCAAGTGATACATTGTTCAATAAAAACAGAAAGCAGTTATGGATTGCCACTCATAACCCTCAACACTATTTACATTATTTTGAAAAACAGAACAATATACTTTTCTTGAAGTAAAATTGATAGCTGTAGATAACAATTTACAGGTTTTGACAGTTTTCAGAGATATTATTGAAATTGAACATGTCCAGGGAATTATAGACCAGTCAACTTAACATCGATGGTAGGAAAAATAATGGAATCCCTACTAAAAAGGAGAAAATAGAACATCTAGAAACCAAAAATATAACAAAAAGTCAGCATGGATTTCAAAAGGGAGTCTTGCTTGACCAACCTCCTTTAATTTTTTTCAAGAGGTAACAGAGCGAGTAATGCAGTAGAAGTAATTTATCTAGATTTTCAAAAGGCCTTCAATAAAGTACCTCATAATAGACTGATGAACAAGGTCAAAGAATGTGGTGTCAGGGGACAAGTAGCAGAATGGATAGACAGCTGGCTTCAAGACAGAAAGCAGAGAGGTAAAAGGTAGTTATTCATTGAGGCAGAAGGTGGGCAGTGGTGTTCCACAAGGATCAGTGTTGGGATCACTTGTTCTCAATTTATATTAACGATTTAGACTTTGAAATCAAAAACACAATTTCTAAATTTGCGGATGACAAATTGGGGGCGAGAGTCAATACTGGGGAGGACAGCAACAAATTACAGGAGGACATTAATAAATTTGCAGAATGGGCATTTAATGGGCAAATGAAGTTCAACATAGATAAATGTGAGGTATTACATTTTGGTAGGAAGAATAGGAAGGTCACTTATTACTCGGAGGGTGAGAGTCTGGGTGGGGTAGAGGAACAAAGCAATTTCGGAGTACAAATACACAAATCGCTAAAAGTTGTGACATAGGTTATAGCAAGGCCATAAAAAAAGCAAAGAAAGTACTCGGGTTTATTTCTAGAGGTAGGGAAGTTATGCTAAACCTGTATCGAACCTTGGTTAGACCACACAGAGTACTGTATACAGTTCTGGTCACCATATTATAATAAGGATAGAGGCAATGGAGAGGGTGCAGAGAAGATTTACAAGGATGATACCAGAACTGCGAGGATATACATATCAGGAAAGGATGAACTGGCTGGGTCTCTTCTCTTGAAAAAAGGCTGAGGGGTGACCTAATAGAGGTCTTTAGATTTTGATAGAGTGGATAG